>NW_011500778.1:21014-22957 GCF_000495115.2 Populus euphratica | reverse complement strand
TAATAAGCAAAGTATTAAAGAGTGAACAAGATAACAAGTATAAAACATGTTAGTATCAAACATTAAAGTTCATATTAAGTTTACATTATACTTATTCTTACACCATTAGTGTAACCTTTTCACCTTGACATAACTAACTTAGCTAGACATAATGAAAGAAAGAAAAATAGATAAACAAAATAGATAAGCAAGATTAATCTTTTAAGCTTGATTTTTTTTCTCTTTTAATATTGCTTGTTTTCTTTTGTTTTGCATGCAACTGTGTAAGTAGTTGATTATGGGTTGACATGAATAAAAGATTGATGTCCTCACCTAAGTGTAGGAGTGTCAAAGTAATAAATAACCTGGCAATACCGAGGTCGAACCATAGAGAGGTTAACTGTATAAACTATAAATAAAGAAATAAATAATAACAGAAAAGGAGTTAAAGAGAGCTTTGAGATGTGATATTGATATAATGATTATATAAGGATAAAATAATCAATAAGGTTAAAAGATCCATTAATGGTATTTCAAAAAAGTATAGTATAAACTCTTTTTATTACTCCACTGAAAGCCATACACAAAGGAGGTTCTAATCTGATTATAAATTCTTAACATGATTACATTAGTTATCTTAATTGAATAATGCTCATACTTATAAATATTGTTAAGTATTCATGATTATAACTTACGTTAACAACAAATCAAGTTCCTTTCATAGTATAGGTATCGGTTATACCATATGGTTCGGTTATGAAAGTGCTAAGTTTTTGTTATACCATAGGTTACACAACATAAATCTAGATTAACCATTTAACAAGCCAAGTATTAAAAATAAACAAGATAACTATTCAAAACATGTTAATATCAAACATTAAAGTCAATGTTCAGTTTGTACTATACTTATTCTTACACCATTAGTGTCCTTTTTTCACCTTAACATGATAAACATAACTAAATATAATGAAAAAGAGAAACATAAATAAGATATAAATTAACCAAGTAAAGAAAAGAAAATGAAAAGCATAAAAAAAAGATTAACATAAGCAAAACTTAAGCATTACAATAAGAAAGAGAGCAAGAATATGATCTTTGTTTGAAAACCAACATGCCTAAATGCATTGCAAATGCCTTCTTTTATAGGCCAAAATTAGAAACTGTTGATTTGTTGACTAAATATTGAGTGGGTGGCCACATCTTGACTTAGTGATGATTCTTATCTTCTTGTCTGAATAAAATGTCATTGCTAACATTAAAATTTGAATAGACTTGATTTAGTAAAGTTCTAGAAAATTTCTCAACTTTCTAAAAAAAAAAATTGATGTTATTTAGACTTCTAGAACTTAAGATATGAGTTGAACATTAAATATTGTCTAAGCTACAGGATAAATTCAGACTTCTCCATTGTTGCTAAGATTTGGACTTCCAAATAGCAAAATTGAGTTTTGCATTCCCATGAATGTTTTAGGCCTATGTCTTAGCTTTCTAGTCATATAAACCAAATTGAAACCTAAGATCTACAACTCCAGATATGACCCAATAACTTAATAGTGTTCTAGTTTGAACTGAACCGGCATCTCTTTTCTAAGCTTCACCTTTTCTTTGTCTTCTTAATATCAGTAATTGAACTCATCAATCAATCCTCTGATTTATGAGATAAGCCTGCATTTAAGATGAACTTTTACCATATATTAAAGGTATCTTATAGTATCAGACTTGTTATTATAAAACATACTTTATTAAGAAGTTATGATACTTTAAGTATAAAGTGCTGATATAAAATCTTAATAAAAATATACTTTTAAGATCTAATCAAGGGTTTTTATCCTTAATTCATGACACGACTAAAAGGTTGATGTCTTCTCCCAAGTGCAGGAGTGTCGAAGTAATAAATAACCCGGCAAGACCGGGGTCGAACCACAGGGAGGTTAATTGTACAAATTATAAACAACAATTATAAA
>NW_011500778.1:17432-20170 GCF_000495115.2 Populus euphratica | reverse complement strand
TTTCGGTTTGGATTGCACCGACATCTCTTTTCTAAGTTTGGCCATCTCTTTATCCTTTCAATTTCAGTTCTTAAATTCATCAATCAATCCTTTCATTTATGTGATAGGCCTGTATTTAAAATGAACATTTACCATAAATTAAAGGTATCTTATATTATTAGATATATTATTATAAAACATGCTTTAGTTAATGAGTTATTGATACTTCAAGTGCAAAATGATGATATAAAACCATGAAAAAAATGCACTTTTAAGTACTAATCAGGAGGCATTGCAAACATCCTAGTTACACAAGTGATGAACAACAAAGCTTTAAGAAGAAAGGATTCATCCTTGACAATAACTATAATTTCATTCCCTTAAAGCATTTCAACAAGTAAGTACTTTTATTTTATTTTAATTTAAATATTGTTATTTTTATTATTAGTATACAAGCTAGGATTTTGATCTTATATAAATTGTAGGTTTGAATATATGCTTAGTATGCAAACTAGTATTCTTTTATTATGTTTATGTTAAAGCTTGTTTGTCTTAAATTTTATTATGAATATTTATAGATTTGAAATTGTATGCATTCTAGGCTTACCTTGAACAATTTTTTTGTTTTGCATACTTTTGTTATGATAAACTAAATATCCTTACTCACTAATTTAATATAATACAATATATTTTGATAATAAAAGAAAGTGCTAATAAAATCCTATTTGATTTAAAAAGCTTTAATTCATATTTTTTTTCAACTTTTGTGTGATGTATAAATAGCCTTATAATGAAAAAATAGGATTAACCTAGTTTATATATATTAAAAAATATTTTCCTCTAATAAAGAGTAGAAGTCTTTATAATTCACTACAAGATTTCACAGTTTTACTAACAGAACTATTCTATTGGTCTGTGATTTTTTTACTGATCACATCTTCGATGAAAAATTTCATCGACTTTTCTTTTGTCGGTAATACCTCATTCCATCCCTGAATCAGTTGGTTAAAAAAAAATAGTTGCTGATGGTTTTGCAAACGGAAATTATGTATAGAAAAAATTCCACTTGAAATATACCGACAGATGTATTCCATCAGTGAGTGTGTGAAATACTGACAGATGATATCTGTTAGTTAAGTCGTCGGTGATTGTGAAATTTGTACCTAGCTATCGTGAAATGCCAATAGATTCATTCCGTCTAGAAATTCATCGGTAAGATTGACATTTCCTGCTCTCTGTCAAATGCTGACGGATACAGTCTGTCAATAAAATTCTTTGTGATTATTTTTAAATATGTTTTTAAAAAATTATTTAGAATACATAATATAGAATTATATAAATTAATAATAAAAAAACCAGTTATGCAAATAAATGTTTTATTAAACATCAAAAACTAAAAAAATAAAGTTAAATAATATTCATTACAAATTAACATAATGGTGGAGCTGGAGGAGGAGGAGAAGACTGGTTGTTATACTGCTAAAAAGGAGGAGGCACAGATATATTACCACTCTATGTTGCTGTATTCATGACTATTTGATGAAGTTGCTCATAATTCACTAGGAGTTGTGTATACCTCACCAATAAGTGGTCGTATTTTCGGTGAGCTGAGCCGTGTGTTGCTACAAGGCAAAGACCTTATTAGATTGGCCGCTTGATACTGATTGGGATCTCATAACTGTTGAGATACTATGGGTCATTTGCAAGTTCTCGACAGTAGTGTTGAAGAGCCCGTGCACCTGATTTTTATCGGGTTTATCAGATGATCCAACCTCCATCCACAAATCTGAATCAAAATCCGAATGGGTCGTAGGATCATCTCCTGCAAATTACAAAAGTAATCATCATATTCAATTCAATAAAAATAATAACTTACAAAATAAAATGATTGAACAAACATACCACAAAGTGTTGAGCACAGTTGTTAATGAAATGTTGCGCCCCCTTCTAGCGGTCTTAACTTTGCACGTATGTCTTAACCAACAACTCCATTAGGCTCGGCTCACATCTAAGAGACTAGCCTATAGTGAAAAAAATTAATTAAAAACAAATTAATTTAATGATATATTTTATTTAAATTAATTCTCCCATCCATTTCGCATGTGCAGTAAACGAAACAGAGTCGTTAGTGTGCGTTGTCACCGAGCCATGAATTGGCTGATTTTGGTTACTAACACTGGATTGTGAGCATCTTGTGAACCACTTTAATTTCACATGCTCAAGATAGTGTGGCCATATATCAGTCGGGACGTATATTGATTTGAAATCCCCCTAAATCGCCACGTCGTTCCAGCCCTGGAGACCATTATCTCTCGCATTTCTTGTTTGTTTTTTTTTTTGTGTTTCATACCAAAAATCACACAATCTTCTTCTATAGCGAGAAATTATATTTTGAAACATAAATTTTTTTCTAAAAAAAATCTTGTATTGTTTTCAATGTTACCTAGTTGCCGCGTAATTTTCCCACACCCTCTTGACAGCAGTGTCATGTGCACTATACCAATCGAATATGTCCATTAAAATAATTAATTTTAAATAAAAATAATAATTTATATATAATTATATTAATAATTTATTAGAAATACATTGGAAATTAAAACTTAACACCAATCTCAAATCTATCAAACCATGCATCGATTTGATGTATCTGACACGATGAAAAGATTAATGTCCTCCCAAGTACAGGAGTGTCGAAGTAATAAATAACCCGGCAAGACCGAGGTCGAACCACAGGGAGGTTAATTGTACAAATTATAAAC
>NW_011500778.1:12232-13184 GCF_000495115.2 Populus euphratica | reverse complement strand
AAAATGCACTTTTAAGTACTAATCACTATGAAAGAAACTAGATTTGTTGTTAACATAAGTTATAATCATGAATGCCTGACGAGATTTACTAGTATTAACATTAATCAAATAACATAGTTTATCTTATCATATTTAACATTAACATTAGTCCTGTCAATTTTTTGGAACTGTTGCCGGGGAGGTAAGTTCTTGTACAAATTATATTATTTATTTTATTTTCTCTTTTCACTTTTCTTATATATAACTTTGTTTCTTTTCTCTTGTTTCTTCTTCTTTTGTTTTCTTCTTGCTTTTATTCCATTTCTACATGTGCATGAGGAGGAGGTGGATAAAATTAGTTTCAAATCCAGAAATGAAGGGGTGAGCACAAGCAACAGCTCAGTTGAAGAAAATGAAAAGAAGGCAGCCAGTACCGGATCTGTACGGCAATACATTCGCTCCAAGATGCCAAGGCTCCGGTGGACGCCGGATCTTCATCTTTGCTTTGTTCATGCAGTTGAAAGACTAGGAGGACAAGAAAGTTAGTACTCAATTAACACTCCTGGTCTCCTGTTTTATTCCTTTTTCTTTTTTTGATGAATGATCTGTTCTTGTTCATTAATTTAATTACCGATGGGAATTCCATGAGGAATTTGCTTCTGATAGTGGGAATTGTATTGATCTGTGCAGGAGCAACCCCAAAGCTTGTTCTTCAGATGATGAACATCAAAGGCCTTAGCATTGCTCATGTCAAAAGCCATCTTCAAGTATTTTGATCTATACTAGCTGTTACATAAAAGAAGTTTTTTCCATCTCATAGAACAATTTTCTTCAAAAGACAAGTCACCACTTTCACTCAAAAACCAGGAGAAACATTTTACAAATGTTGGGATAGGTATCGAGACTTGCTTAGTACTTGCCCTCATCATGGTTTTGAAACATGGAGATTGATTTCACATTTTTATGAAGGGTT
>NW_011500778.1:11593-11836 GCF_000495115.2 Populus euphratica | reverse complement strand
TGAACAAGCTCATGCTTTAAATAGTTTCCAAAGGGTTAACCACAACCCATACTTGCAAATATATACTTACTATTAATTTATCTTCCTTTCATTTAAGTACTTCATCTTCTAGTTTTTATTTATGACATTCTCATCTAGGTCATGTTTCATCTTCTCATTTAATATCTTTGGCATCCATATGAGCTTTAGAAAATTTAAAAATTTGTGATATAAACACTGCATGCATTCATTGAAAAGCAAAAA
>NW_011500778.1:0-11053 GCF_000495115.2 Populus euphratica | reverse complement strand
TTGGTATGATAAAAATATCAATTTTTTTACTTTAGGAGATTTGCTAGCTGATTGGAGTACCCAAGACAAAGAAAAGTTTTTGAACGAATTGAAGAACTTTAATTAGGATAACCTTAACTTATTCAAATATTGTCATGATCAAATATTTCAAAGATGCATTCCTGACGCTAAGGTAAGTAGTGTTATTCAACTTTATCATCCTGAAGCATATGGGGGTTATTTCTCATAAAAAAACAGTCGCAAAAATCTTTCAAAATGGATTTTATTAGCCCACCATGTTCAAGGACTCATGTGCATTCTGCAAAGCTTGTGAAAATTGTAAAAAGTCAGGATTCATTTCAAAACATAAGGAATCTCTAGATAATCTTTTATTGACTTTTGAGACATATCTTGGTGGAGATGTATATTGTGCAATTCATGATTTATGGCTCCATTTTCATAAAGAACATAATCAACTTAGTCTTGGAAATCTGACAAAAAAAGACCTTGTTTACTAGTTTTTAAGAAAACTGGATGGGAAGCCTATCCCCGACTTATAGAGGGCGTTTAAGCCATTCTTGGACATAAAACCAAAGGAAGATGTCAACCACAATCACAACTACTTGTACATACACATGCTTTTTCAAAAATAAATAAATAAATAGAGAGAGAGAGAGAGAGAGAGAGTATGTGTGAGATTCCAGTTGGCCTACATATAGACGGTATGATTGCCTTTTTAATTTCTCATCTATAAAATCCTCTCTCCTTTCTTTCATTTCTACTCAACCCATATATAGGCCATTTTCATGTGGAGCCCAAGATTTAAAAATGTCATTTTCAAGTCCAAATTGTAGCAACAACAAAGAAGTCTGAATCTGTCCTCCAGCCCAAGCACTGTTCAGTGTTTGGCCCTATATTTAGAGTTTTAGAAATCCAAATGACCTCAATTTTTTACCCTAGAAAGCTGAGATAATTTTCTATAACTTTTATGTTTTCAAGTGGGATGGATTATTGTAACAGGGTTCAAGGTTTTATTAATTTCACAACATCTATTCCTTGAAATTTGAGATAATTTCCTTCAAATTTCATGTTTTCAAGTGGTTTTGTCAAAATTGTAACCATTTAAAAACATGAAATTTGTAGGAAATTATCTCAGATTTCAGGGAATAGATGTTGTGAAATTAATAAAACCTTGAACCCTGTTACAATAATCCATCCTTCGCAATCCTTTGGGTGAATCTCAATACATCCATGAATGATCATCCATGACTTTTATCAAATCTCTATAAACTTATGATGACAACATGTATATGTTAGGTAAATAATTTGCAAAAATATTGGTTTACCTCAAAATTATTCAACAAACTAATTACAACTTCTCATGAATATTAAATATTCATTATCATTAATTATCAATGTCCATACAAATTAATACATATAAATTTACAAAAATTACAACTTCGCGATACCATTGATAAAAATTAAAACGGACTCGTTAAACAAGTTATTAATTATTTCAAAACAGCACATGTAATTTGGTAATTTAATAAAGTTTCAATAATTTACAAATAAATATAATTTTACAAAATCTAAAACAAATCATAACAAGTATAAAATTATACATTCATATACTACAAGTTTGTTTGAAAAATAACAATAAAACATGTACATATACTAACAAACTATATATGTACTAAAAAAAATTGACATTTAAATGTTAAAATTTAAAAAGATAGAATTACTTATAACAACTGATAAAATCCTTCAGTAAATCAGAATACAGATGTTATGATCATAAAACTTCAAGAAATATGACTTATTATGCTGAGAAGAGAGAGATTTTTTTTTGAGGGGCTAGTTGTTTGCAGTATGGAAGATTTGGGATAGAGAAAAAGAAGAAGAAATAAAAGAGGAGAGGGTCAATATAATGGTCATATATTAACTTTTGCAGACGACTTCACCGATGAAAGTATCCCGTTGGTGAACCCATCAGCCATTCTAACGATAAATAAGGCACGTCACTATACGGAAATTCTAATTTGAATCCCTTAGTGATTTTGTTTACAATGTGAATTGGTTATATCACCATATGAATCTACCATTTTGAATCACTCGGTGATTTCATCAATAAAATTATCTGCAAAACTTTCTCTGTAATTCCAGTGGACTATGTTTATTAGTATATACTAATGAAATATAAAAAAAAAAATTAATAATAATAATTGTAAGTTACTGATAAAAAAATTTTATCAATAAATTTATTGGTATTAAATAAATTTTTTATAGTAATTTTTGCATACACTATATATTTGACAACCCGTTCGAACGTGCAGTCGAGGATGTTTAAACATGAAAAGTCGAAGAACAAAATAACTTTGTGCTTCCACTAAAGACACTCAAACAACGCACATAGCTTCTTTATTGCCTAAAGGTCTCACATTTATCCAAAATATGGTATATCTTAATGCGCGAAGATCCTCGACCGTACTAATATAGATCATTTATCCTAGCCTAGTCTACCTTTGCACTTTAAACTAGCTAGAAGTCTCTCTCCCTCTTCAATAATCAAAGAAAGCGCTAGCTCCTAGTCTTCTTTGAAGAGTTTAGATTTAATTTTATTTGAATTAATTATTGGATGGAAAAGCATCTGATTTTAATGAATTGAAATTATACATATTTGAGCTTTAATTAAGGTATCAAATTAAATTAAAGGGCATGCTAATTCAAAAAATAAAATGTTGTTAAACTCCCTTTTCACACTTGTAATCATCGCATATACAGAAATGGTGCTCATTACATGCACACGCAATATATTACATAATAATTCATGGCATAAGGACATATACAGAAATGGATATTTTGTTCTAATTGACTAGGAAAGATTAGGAGACTGCGACCCTGTGGTAAATTGTACCATGAAATACGTTGTTAGTTTTTTTTTTCCCTTACACCAAGAACAGTGCAAACAGTTGTTTAATTTGCCTGTATACGAGTCAAGAGAAATGAATTTCCTATATTTTCAATTTCTTAATTGAATACATAGACTTTTAGGAGGTTCAAAGGAGGCTCCAACAGTGGCTTTGCTTCTTTTGAAAAGTTGTTTCTCGAGGTACAGTATTCTAGGTGAAGCCTGTGTGTGTGTGTGTGTATACATATATATAAAAAGAATAATTAGGCACTGGTTTGTATAACTTGCTCCAAGACTCCAATGCCTCATCTTTTGTTCTTGCAATAATATTATGCTTTTCTGAGTTTGTTTCTCTTACTGCATGAGCGAGGACATCATCATGTCTTCTTTAAAAAAGAGCATGACAGGTTCTAAAGAAGATGGTTCTGAACTTAGGAGGGGACCATGGACTCTTGAAGAAGACACCCTTCTTGTTCATTATATTGGTCGTCATGGCGAAGGCCGATGGAATTTGCTAGCTAAACGTGCAGGTATAGTTAATCCTTTGTGATCACACATCAGTAATATATAATACTGAGTTTATGTTTATAATATATATATTTCTTTTATGATTGATTTTTCTTCTTGATCTATAGGGTTAAGGAGAACCGGGAAGAGTTGCAGATTGAGATGGCTAAACTATCTAAAACCAGATGTAAAGCGAGGAAATCTTACTCCACAGGAACAACTCTTGATCCTTGACCTCCATTCCAAGTGGGGCAATAGGTATGATTTCTTGATCATGTCTTTTACCATATATCCTTCTGTGCCATCAACTTGCCATTAGTCTGGATAGATAGATAGATAGATAGGCATTAAAAAGTAGGGCCAATTAGTCACCACTAGACTGACCAATACCATATGCTATCTTTCATAAGTGATCAAGCAGAGAAGCATGTTGAATAAGTATCCACATCTGATTCCAATTCCTTACTTCAGGCATTATTTCTTCTCACTGTTGGTTGGCATTGCTCTGAAAGTTTGTGCTTTTCAGTTACCCTCCACTTGTAATATTATTTCATTTTCAATAGCCAGCTAATGTAAGCAGAGCTCATAAATGGCATAGTTGGGTTGTGTTCAATTTCAACACACAATTGTATTTGTTTCTTGAAAGCAATAGCCATGACGGTGACCAATAGAAGTAGAGATCATAAATGTCGTAGTGTAACTTGTTTATCCTACGCATTGCAGGTGGTCAAAAATCGCACAACATTTGCCAGGTAGAACTGACAATGAAATCAAAAACTATTGGAGAACTAGAGTGCAGAAACAAGCAAGGCACCTTAAGATAGATGCCAATAGCACAGCATTTCAGAATATAATTAGGTGGTTTTGGATGCCAAGATTGCTTCAAAAGATAGGAGGATCGTCAACATCTTCATCAGCCATGCCATCCCAAAGGCCAGCAGTTTCTCAGCCGAACCTCATTTATGCTCCTCAGCTTTCAACGTTCCCGCCAGCACTCCCCCCGGTACAGCAGCAAGAAGCTCCTCTTGATATGAGTGTGACAATGCATTGTTTGGAGCCTCATGAACAGACCTCAGACTCAGAGCTTGGCACAAGTTCATGCATTTCTTCAGCAGAATCAATGAATGTCTCACAAATGTCTCAATTATCAGAATACCCTACAAGTAACTTTCAAGCCATGGGCAGCAGCAGTGAGTACAGCACCTTGGTGAAGGGTTGCTATTATGTTGACAGCAATTGCTATGACATGGAAGCCATCAACCTAGCAACTATGCCAGTGCCTGGAGAACTTGGGATCTCAGCTGGCGATCGTCACATTGAAGATGGTGATTGGGGTGAATACGATTTCGGAGATACTATGTGGAACATGGATGAATTATGGCAATTTAGGAACTTGCAAGGAAGGGAAAATTAAGGTCTTGTTTTTGGAATAACCCACAAATACTTAGTCACGAAAGCGACAAATTTATATTTCTTGGATTAGTTGTGTAATTGTGTGAAAAGCCATTGTTAATTTTTGTACCAAGTTTTAGACAGTAATTGTGGATTTTGGTCTTGTGCAAACATTTATCAATTTCAAGATATTTCATGAAACCTCCTGTCCCTACAGCAATCCTAAACACTAAAACTAATATGTATGATGTTTGTTAAGTGCCTTGGTTCCATGATCGTGCGTGACACATCAAGTCAAAGAGTAGTGGGATGGTGAAGAAGTTTAGGAATGATTCTCTTTCTCTTACAACCTGGAAGATCAAGTGTCGAGTCAATTTGTCTCAGTGAGGTGCTCGCTAGCTCTTGTTGAACTTCAATCCATGACGACAGTTGTTTCTACCAACTAAAAATAAACGACATGAGGTAATTCCAGGAAACAAAATTTCTCACATTCATGCCACTAATTTTAGGACTTTTTGCTGTGAAATGAAAGCCACCAACCTATGAAAGATCAACTAACTAAGCACAGAAGGGACTAATAAATAAATCTTATTAGTCTTGGTGACCTGTGTAAACAAAATATATAGAGTCGAGACAGCTCATTTTATGGCTTCAAGCTTATCATCACATGCTCAATTCTTCTTTCACTATCAGCATGGGAATTAATATAGTCGGTTAGCTAATATTGACCGGAAGATGAAGGCAAGATGCCATTTGAAGCCACCTACAATGAATTTGACAAATTCAGGCTCCCATAAATGAATACACTGCAAGAATCCAATTTAATCTACACTGAAGACAGCCTGAATTTTATGATGATTGGAAAAAGATGGCCACGATGCCTTCAGAAAAATATTCTAATTAATTAGAATAAGTTGACTGGTCATGGCAGGGAACTCCCCACCATAGAATTTTAAAACCCAATATATTAAAAATTAAACAATGTCAAAGAATTCTACTTTTATGTTTGCTAACGTATCAGATGACTTCATTGGTGTGAGCTCACAGTGGATTATCTAATATAATATTCACACTAAGTCCCCTGGAATTTTTATTTTTTTTAACTAATTTATTTGGAAAATGGATTTCTAGTGTTTGGAAATTGATTTGGAAAGGGATCGATGGAAATTGATTTATCTGAAAAATAAGTTAAAAAAAATTTAATATTTGGTTAAGTCGAGAAAAATAAGTTAGAAAATATTTTTTAATATTTTTTTTAGTTTATAATTAAAATAATAAGAACTAAATCTTATAGATAAAAAAATTGATGAAAAAATATATCTTTTTATAAATTATTTCAAATAAAAATAAATAGTAATAAAAAGAATGTGAACAAAATATGGTAGATAACAAATTTCAATTTAAAAAATAATAAGCCAAAAACAAATAATAAAAAAAAATAATAATTAAAGTTTATATAAAAATTAAATTTTAAAAAATAAAATTGAAGTAAAAAAGGATTTCAAAAAAATATAGTAATTAAATGATTGAGGATTAAATTTGATATAATATGTAAATAATAAGATATTTTTTAATTTTTTATAATTTTAAAAATTATTGAAAAATATTTTTCTAGAAAGTAAATTAATTTTTTATGTGATTAAAAAATATTTTTTTGTTAACTAATATTTTTAATAATAAACAAAAAAATTAGAAAGTGATTCCACTTTCCATGGTACCTAATACTTTTAAAACAAAAGTTCTCATTTTACAAGTCTTCGTATACAAGAAGTTTAACCTGTTACTTTGTCTAAAAATAAATAAATAAAGGAGACTTACTTATTATTTATTTAAATCAACATCTAATATAGGATGGTGGATTAAGTTAGGATATAATTTTGATGTGACATTAACAGATTTTTTTTTCTCAAATTAAATCCACTATGATAGTCTATAAATATATTTATTATTCTTTTTATATAATTTATTTAAAGTAGATATTTATTTAATTATAACAGAGTCACACATAATTATTTCTAATTATTTGTAAAAATTAACATGTAAATAATAATTTTTTAAGATTTTTATCGGAATATGTTTTTATCTATAAATTGTACAAAAAAATATATTTTTACTCAAAATATATTTTACAAAAAAATTCATAAAATTATAGTTTTTAGATGAAACAATCGATCGATTATATAATTACATGCATCTAATTGACTGGTTAATAGTTGCCATATTTAAAAAACATAAAATATTTAAATATTATTATTTTAAAGCTTGTTGTTTTTAAAAATAAAAACAATTAATAATTATCGTGTTTCTTAAATATGATAAGATAAAGTATGTTATTTTATCAAATCTTCTTCAAATGGTCTATAAAATCTTTTAATTTAATTTATTCTAATAATTTTAATTAAAAACAATTCCACAACTAATTATTCTGTTCTACACAACATTTAAAAGGACCACAATTAGGTCACAACTGTTTGATAGTTATCTTCAAAGCAAAGCATACATGGTTTTGAAGGTTTATTACAGGAACAGAAATATTCCTGTAAGAAACTCAAAATAAAATTTTGAAGATAAAGATCTTTCCCTAGCAATTAATTATGAATATATCGAATTTCAAGTTCACCCTCTTTCTGTAAACATTAGAAAATCGTAATTTCCTTCTTCTTCTTGCTTTGTATTCAATTTTATTATAAGCTGAATTCAGCATATCATTTCTGAGAAGAAAAAATAAAACAATACATCCTTAATTTTGCTCAATATGTATGTAAAGGGAGAAACGATCAAAACCACTGGCACAGTTGATTTTTATGTGTTGGACTGTTCAAAACTCAAACTTAAGCGTGGATCTGATGCAGTTTTATCAAAGTTCCATCAACTCTTGAAAGAAACGTCCTTGTACAAGCACTTGGAAAGGTTCAGCTTCAGGAAATTGCCCTCGCATCAGTCATTGTCTTATGGATGCGTGAAGAGACTGAACTCTCCCTTCTCTTTTCTCTCCATCTCTGTCTTTTATAGCTATCTGCTACCTTCACACAGTTTCACGTTTCCCTGCTATGCTTTTCCCATGTGGAGTGGGTCCTAAGATCAATCACTTCGAAAGTCGTCATGTTGGTTTTCTTGTTTTAAGAACGTTTAGGTATTCTTATCCAAGTGGATGATATATGCGGTTATACTGTTTTTTTTTTTAAAAAAAAAATATATTTGAACGGTTATACTGTTTTTTTTTTTAAAAAAAAATATTTGAATTGAAATGATGTTATTTTAATGTTTTTTTAAATAAATTTAATAGCTTTTTAATCTCTTATTAAAATTATAAAAAAAACTATCAATATAATATTTTAAAAACAAATGTAAAATAAAAAATATACTTTGAATCATGTTATAAATCCATTTCTGATCAAGTCTTACATTGAAAGTGGTGTGGATCATGCATCATAACTTGAAAAATAAAATCAACCACTTAACTATTAGCTCTTCAGGATGAAGGACACAATGTTTTTTTCATGGTTGATTGCTCCATTTTGGGACATGTCCATGTGCATTTTCAACATCTCTTTGACATCAGCCAACTGTAGACATTTAAGTGATCTATATGCATTAGAAAAATTGCAAGAATTTCACCTTTTTGATTTCGTTGATGGAATAGGAATAGGGATGGCAAAGGGCACAAAGTTTTGAGCCTCTATTCTGCTTGATAATTGATAATGCATTCAATACTGTTTGGCCATGATCTAAACGGGGTGTATTTAATACCGCACATGGTTGTTACTGGGTTCTCAGAATATATAAATATAATAATTTAAAGGTTAGATAATTTTAGGTACCAGTGGAAATTATTTAAAGATTAATTTTTTTTTAAGTTTGATTAATTTTTTCAAGATTAGATTGTCACAGGCCATAAGTCGTTCAAATATATAAATTAATTTTTTCAAGATTAGATTGTCACAGTCGTTCAAATATATAGCTTATAATAATAATCCACGTGAATTATAAGTGATGAATCTTTAAAAAAAAATTTATAAGAAAGTGATTGTTATACCTTTAAATGTTAACTTTTTTCTTTTTCATTTCACATGTTTCTATATACCATATGATCTACAATAATTGCACAACTCAAACACAAAATATAAGACATAACATGTTTATTATAAGGAAATTGATAACTTTATAAATTAAAAAAATAATCCCCACTCCCAACTAATATCATATAATTATTTTAGGATAATTTTTATAAATTTATTCAATCAAGTCCCTACTTCATTTTCTAAGTCTAAAATTATAATTTTCTATATTAATATCTAAAACTTATTTACAATTAAGTCAAACTTGATTAATTTTATAGGATAAATGTATGATCAATAGTTCTTAATGTGTGTGACCCATTAGGTTTCTAATATGTTGGCTCAAATATAAAATATAATTCTAAATAAACTATGATTATTAAATAAATTAAACAATTTAATTTATTATCAATTCAATAATTGGTTAATCTATATTTGAAGATTAAATGCTTCGTCTAGCAATGTTTCATGATCGTTTAAATATTAAAAAAAATAATAAATTATTTGACTTTAACCATCTAGTGAGCATTTTCTCAATGTAATTATTATCCTTTTATAAAAAAGCTATTATTTAGACATTATAGCATGAAATGTGTTTGTTCAATTAAATCATGTTTATTCTCAATATCATAACCTTTGATTCTTTAAATAATATTAGAAATTTTGTAATTATAATCACTTTATAATTTTATTTACAAAATATTTTTTTCTAAAGACATTATCTTTACTCTACATTCATTAACTAAATATATATGAATATTAAAGAAAAACATTATTTTAATAATAAATATGCTTTTACATTAACAAAACAATATCATGTATAACCAATCGATTAATTATAAGGCAAGTACATTAATAGTCACCACCTGCCACAATCACCACCCCATGTCACTCATAGTGACCCATGCCATATTTGGTCATGCCACACATGAGAACCTCCCATGTGTTTTATATGGGCACCAATTATCCCATGTCATTGAGGTTAATGCCCAAATTACCCAAATGATCAAATTTTCTCCTATTTCTTCTAGATTTTCTAAACACATTATCCAACACACATATTGAACATTTTTCAAGTTATAAGGCGTTTATAGTACCATGCATTGTCCATGCACACAAATATTTTTATGATGTATTGGCATATTCTCTACATGTATACATATTAGTACTTAAAATGTCATTTTTATCAAGATTTTATATTATTATTTTGCACTTGAATTATCAATAAGTCCTTAACTAAAACATGTTTTATAATAACAAATCTAATATCATAAGATACCTTTAATTTATAGTAAATGACATGACTAAGATTGATGTCTTCTCCCAAGTGTAGGAGTGTCGAAGTAATAAATAACCCGGCAAGACCGGGGTCAAACCACTGAGAGGTTAATTGTACAAATTATAAACAACAATAATAGTAAAAACAACAACAACAATAATAATAGTATCAATAATAATAATAATAATAATAATAATAATAATCATAAAGAAGAAGAAGAAGTTGATGAGAACTTTGAAATGAAAAATTAACGTAAGGATTAAACAATGATAATAACAAATGTCAAGATTAGAGGTTTCACTAATGGTATGTCAAACAAGTATAGTATAAACTCTCATTATTCAATTGGAAACCACATACAAAGGAGGTTCCAATCAGATTATAGATTGTTAACATGATTACATTAGTCATCTTATTCGATTAATGCTAATACTTGTAAATCTCGTCAAGCATTCATGATTATAACATATGTTAACAACAAATCAAATTCCTTTCATAACTCAGGTGTTGGTTATACTATACAATATGACATATGAAAGTGCCAAGCATTTGTTGTACCAAGTATTATACAACATAAATCAAGATTAGTTATTTAACAAGCAAAGTATTAAAGAGTGAACAAGATAACAAATACAAAACATGTTAGTATCAAACATTAAAGTCCATATTAAGTTTACACTATACTTATTCTTACACCATTAGTGTAACCTTTTCACCTTGACATAACTAAATTAGCTAGACATAATGAAAGAAAGCAAAATAGATAAACAAAATAAGAACATAAAAGCTAACTAAGTAAAGGAAAGGAAATGAAAAGCAGAAACTTAATATTAACGAAAGCAAAGCATAAACATTACAAAAAATACAAAGAGAGAAAGAAAGAGCATGATCTTGATCTGGAAACCAAGATGCCTAAATGCATGACAAATG
>NW_011508958.1:0-595 GCF_000495115.2 Populus euphratica | reverse complement strand
AGAATTGCACAAATATATACACAAATATCAGTTATTGTGGGAAACTGAAAGAACCGACTTAAGTCACGGAGTACCGTTGTCTGCCATTTGACTGGGGTGAGAGAAACTTGCAAAAATCACTCAAAAAGAAACACAAAAACAATGTGAGAAAAACAAAATAATCAACCTTTATCTACAAGATCATTCAAACCAGTTGATTCATTTTCACTAGGAAAATTATCAAAGTAAGCTTTCAAACGATGTCCATTTTCCTTAAAATCATTGTCATTAATTGAATTCTCAATATCACAGGCCCCATAAGAATTGTTCCATCTTGATCTTAGCTCTTTAGGGAATGCATAGAGTTGAGAATTATACAACAAAACTTTTTGACCAGTATCAATCTTTTGACAATTTTCACAAGTTTTGCAGAATGCATGCGTGTCCTTGAACATGGTGGGCCAATAAAATCCATTTTGCAAGATTTTTGCAATTGTCTTTTTTGACGAGAAATAACTTCCACATGCTTCAGAATGACAAAGTTTAATGACACTACTTACCTCATTGTCGGGAATGAATCTTTGAAATATTTGATCAAGACAATATTTGAATAAGG
>NW_011508959.1:0-595 GCF_000495115.2 Populus euphratica | reverse complement strand
TTATTTATATATATATATATATTTTTTATCTTGAATATTTATTTTTTAATTTTATCTTTTAAAATTTGATTTTTATATTAACTTTGGTTCTTATTTTTATAATTATTATTTATTTTTTTCTTGTTATTTTTTTATTTAAATTTTCTATCTATCAAATTCGGTCTTTATTCTTTTAATTATTATTTATTTTATTTGAAATAATTTATGAAATGTTAACTATTATTATTTAATTTTTTTAGATTTGATCATTATTTATTTTAGTTGAGATAATTTATAAATTATATTTTTTTATTTTATTCTCATTCAATCTTTTAAATCTGTAAGATTTAGTCCTCATTGTTTTAATAAACTTGAAAAAATAAAATATTAATAAGTTATTTTTCAGTTTATTTTTTATGAGATAACCAAACATTGTAAAATATTTTTTAACTTATTTTTCATTATACTACTAAATATTAAAAAATAATTTATTTTTCTAGAATTTATTTTTCAAAAAAACTATTTTCTTACAAATAAACAGGTTCTTAATAACTTTTAAAAAGCTAACTGGTAACTTTTTTTAAGTTTATCTTCTTTTTTTTTTCCTCGTTGTTTA
>NW_011508961.1:0-595 GCF_000495115.2 Populus euphratica | reverse complement strand
ACATCAACATTCATTTTTTTCTCTTCTCTTCTCTTCTCTTCTATCCTCAACACCTCTTCTCCTTCATTTTTTGGTATGTTTTTTTTCTTTTTTCTTCTTAGATTTTTTTTAATTAACATACTTTATGAATCTGTTTTTTTTCCCTCTTATCAGCTTCACTCTCAACTACATTAAGATAATTTTTTTTGGTGTTTTTCTATTACATTAGTTTTTTTATTTTGTTTTTTATTATATTAGTTTTTTTTATTTTGTTTTTAAATTTTTCTACTTTTAATAATTGTATGAATGTTGTTATAGGATTTTTTTTCATATGAGATCAATGTTCTTGTTTTATTTTTTTTGTGTTATTTATTTGTTGTAAATTTTTTGAATTGATTTTCTTCTTCTGTTTTTCAAGCAACTCAATTCTGAGTATTATAGAGTTTTGATTTATATTAATTTAACTATTTTCTAGTTTTGTTAAATAGATTTTTTTAAAAAAATATTTTTAAATAATCACCAACGAAATTGCATAGGGTGTTTTTCTGGTTATGTGACAATCTTCTCAAGGGAAATACCAACGAAATAAGCATGAATTTTTTTGCTCACATTTTCA
>NW_011508949.1:0-596 GCF_000495115.2 Populus euphratica | reverse complement strand
GGAAACAGAAAGAACCGACTTAAGTCACGGTGTACCGTTGTCCGCCATTTGACCGGGATGAGAGAAACTAGCAAAAATCACTCAAAAAGAAACAAAAAAACAATGTGAGAAAAACAAAATAATCAACCTTTATCTACAAGATCATTCAAACCAGTTGATTCATTTTCACTAGGAAAATTATCAAAGTAAGCTTTCAAACGATGTCCATTTTCCTTAAAATCATTGTCATTCATTGAATTCTGAATATCACAGGCCTCATAAGGATTGTCCCATCTTGATCTTAGCTCTTTAGGGAATGCATAGAGTTGAGAATCATAAAACAAAACTTTTTGACCAGTGTCAATTTTTTGACAATTTTCACAAGTTTTGCAGAATGCATGTGTGTCCTTGAACATGGTGGGCCAATAAAATCCATTTTGAAAGATTTTTGCGGTTGTCTTTCTTGATGACAAATAACTTCCACATGCTTCAGAATGACAAAGTTTAATGACACTACTTACCTCATTGTCGGGAATGAATCTTTGAAATATTTGATCAGGACAATATTTGAATAAGTTAGGGTCATCACAATAACAATTCTTCACTTCGTTCAAAAA
>NW_011508952.1:0-596 GCF_000495115.2 Populus euphratica | reverse complement strand
GATGACAGAGACTCTCAAGGACCCATCCCGCATGAGCATTTTGCCATCAAGTTCCAAATGGATGGACCGTGCAAGCATTTTGTGAGCCACAAAGTCGCAGAAGCAAAGACTAACGATCTAATTAGCCTGGACTGGTTAGACAGCAGATACAAACACAATCAAATCAGGGAACAAACAAGCATGTTAATCAAAATCTATTCTATTTAACCATTTTTAAGACACCAGGAGCAATGGCTTTTTTTGCGCTCACTGTCTCACTTTATCAGAAAACGTTCAGTGATACAACAAAATCATCATCATCAACCATTACAAAAAATTACAATCTTGATCCATTTAGATCAATCACCGACACATTTGAGGTAAAAGGGAAAGAACCGTCCCAACAAGTTGGTGGCTACATTATGACCACTAAAGGCAAGGAGGAGGGCACACCACAAACAGCCTCTCATCCAAAACCCATCTGTCAGCAACCTAAAGAAGAACACAAACCTAACTGAACAAGAAATGTAAAAACCAAAAGGATGTATATACAAAAGAATTGCAGGGAGTGAACAATGCTCTACTTGCATTTCACCTGCCAGTAATGGTGTTGGTTA
>NW_011508953.1:0-596 GCF_000495115.2 Populus euphratica | reverse complement strand
ATTAAAAAGAAATTAACAAAGTTATTTGTATAAGATTTAGTAGTAGAGATTATGAGATAGAATAATTCAATATGTTAGTGCAAGATAAATATGTTGAGGAGTATGTTGAATTATTTAAAGAACTTAAATCTTTGATGAATGTTTTAAATTCATCACTGTTAGAATCTTACTATATTTCTAATTTTATAAATGGACTGAAAGATGACATTAAGTCTATCCTTAAGATTCTTAAACCCATAATGTGATACAGGCTTTTTGATTAAGCTAAATAGAAAGAAAAATATAATAATGTGTTGGTCAGTAATAACAAATTCATACCATGAACCAACTATTCATATGGTTTGGGAAAAATAACAAATGATTCTTACTATAAACCTTTTAATCATTAAAAAAACAAACAAACATGTTATATAGTTTAAAACAATAGCCTAAAACCTTACATGAGCAAAGAAAAAAGTTGGGACATTGTTTTAAATATAAAAATAAGTATATATTGAGACATTGATGTAAGATGAGAGATTATATATGATAAAAAGAGTAGAAAAGAAAAATGAGGAAATTTATAGATAGAGTTAGAGGATACAATAATGGAATAA
>NW_011508951.1:0-596 GCF_000495115.2 Populus euphratica | reverse complement strand
AACTAGTATATGTACTAAAAAAATTATGTTTTCATATAAAAATGATATAATTGTAGATTTTGTTAATTTTATTTTAGTATAGCGCGTGGTAAAATTATAATTTTTTAGTTCTTATTTAAAACAAGTTTTTCTTTTTGTTCTCTTCATACTTGATGTTTTTATTATTTTACACTTAACTTATTTATCATTATTTTTTTTATTTTCATTTTTTTTCTTTACATATTTTTTGAAAAAACATTAAAAAATTAAATATTGCAATGAAAATAATTAAAAATAAATTTCATTGTTCATTGTAGAGTGAAAATAAAAAAAATTAACAAAAAGATTAAAAACAATCAAAAGAGCCAGGATCGAGATAGAAATAAAAAATAAAAATAAATTTTTGATTAAAAACCGAAATTGATAAAAAAGGAATTT
Source organism: Populus euphratica (assembly GCF_000495115.2). NCBI lineage: Eukaryota > Viridiplantae > Streptophyta > Magnoliopsida > Malpighiales > Salicaceae > Populus > Populus euphratica. The sequence continues at coordinate 179 of NW_011508951.1, read as the reverse complement.
AATAAAAAATAAAAAAAATAAGGATTTCATTGGAAAAAAATCACATATCCTGAATTAGAACTAAAAAAAATCAATTCACCCAATGGAACAAAAAAATAAAAAAATAAGGACTAAACTAGAAAAAAAATGGCATATTCTAAATTAAATTAAAATTAAATGATAAAATCAAAAAAATATTT
>NW_011508954.1:0-596 GCF_000495115.2 Populus euphratica | reverse complement strand
TTTTAGTTTAACTTTTAATTTTTTTTTATATAAAACAACTCTGTTTTAGTATTTTTATAAAAAAAACAATGTTGTTTTGATTAATATATATCAACACTTCAACATGTTACCTGAATCTTAGATCGATTCATGAGTGAAGTCAATTTTAATTGTAAAAATACTCCCTGCTTATACTCGTTATTAAGTTTCTAATTATAGGTTCTTGTCATTGAAAATTAAAATAGCATAACTAATCCATATAATTATCTTATTGATCAGTGACTTGACTAAGTTAGGTTTCAATGATGTACTCAAACTTCGTTCAACATAATTATTTTTTTTAAATACAAATTTTTATCAATTTAAAATAGACAATTTTAGTTTTTTATATATATATTTTTAATCTTTATTTTGAGAAAGAAAAGATAAAATCATTAAATTTTTATGATAAAAAAATAAAATAATTATTTGCATTAATTTTAGCTACCAAAAAGATAAATTTCAGTATCAACAAGTTTTATTCGGTAAAAAAAATTTTACTTGTGTATTTTTTTACTTTTTTATTAATTTTAGGTTGATTTTAATTTTTAATATGATTTTTTTATATTATAAATGAA
>NW_011508956.1:0-596 GCF_000495115.2 Populus euphratica | reverse complement strand
CCCTTTTCCTTTTAGTATTTTTTTCACATTCATTAAAAATTAAAAAAAAAACAACCAAGAAACTCCTTATATTTGGTTCCGTTTTTAATTTAACATAAAATCCAAAATGCAATAAAAACAAAAATTTAAACTTTAGGCATAAATAATCAATTTATGGATTATAGATTTTCAATTAAATAAGCTCACCACTTACATAACAACACTAAAAAGAAACTCATGCCTAGTTTAAGTGATTTTAGAAAAAACTTTTATTAAAATCAAACTATAACAAAACAACTGAAACAGAAGGTAAAAACACCATATTCACCTTTATTTTTCTATTCAACACTAAAATATAATGAATTTTTTTTTATTATTAATAAGAAAAATTATTTGCTTTTGAACTAGGTATATTTTTATCTTTTTATATGATGCATTAGTCATTATAAATTTATTTAAGAGTATTTTTATAAACAATAAAAGAAACAAAATACCATTGGAATAAAAAATACAAACATTATAGGGTAAGGATGTTGTTGTCTTTTTCTTTTTTAAAATAAAGTATGATTAGATATATGACACTAGGAACAAAAACACATTAAGCCATTGAAACATGA
>NW_011508955.1:0-596 GCF_000495115.2 Populus euphratica | reverse complement strand
TACTCCTCCTCGCTCCTTCAGCCATGGCCGTGCCGAGATCTTCTTAAGCTGCTGATAGCTCTACCCTACTGTGCTAGTTCAAGATCCTAACTTTATCTTTTGCCTGCAGAGTGCTATTCTACATTCCATTATCTGTGTGGAAAAAACTATATTATATGCTCATTAACCAGTTTCTGCATCATAGAAGGGTTACCTATCTATAAGTTTTAGAAACATTAATAGGTGAGGTTAACTAGCATTATCATGCTTAATTTAATATTAATTTATTTCAAAAATACTTTTCTTTTATCTCAACCTTTCCATCATGTCTACTTGTTTATACCCTTTTGTATTAAAAAAAAAATGAAAAAGAATGTGGAATGGACAAGAAGAGAGTAAATTATATATGAATATAAGAGCATAGGGATTGAATAATATTTTTATTTAAAAAAAGGACTAATTTACTATTTTTGCTAAGAAATAGGGACTAAGTTACAATTAACTCTAGCATAAATCATTTATCAATTAGTACTTTTGTTTTCCCCTTTCTCTCTTAAGTTATTCGCATTTTCCTAATATATTTGGATTTAATTTAAGTTTTAGTTTTGTCTATCTCA
>NW_011500783.1:86709-89587 GCF_000495115.2 Populus euphratica | reverse complement strand
TTCCATCTCAACCACAACAAAATCCCAAGGGGCAATATAATGCAAATGCAAGTAGTTCCAGAAGCCAAATGACAGATTTTAAAGATACTCTTGCTAAATTAACATCTGCTCTCAGTTTCCAAGAGAAAGGTAAGTTTCCATCTCAAACACAACAAAATCCCAAAGGGCAATACAATGCAAATGCAAGTAGTTCCGGATGCCAACATATGGATCAAGTCAAATCAGTCACTACTCTGCGCAGTGGTAAGGTTATTGAAAAATCCACTCTTGAACCTTATGAGAAAGATGATGAGTCAATCTCTGAGGGTAAGGAAGGGGTTGAATCTGAAAATTGCAAAGAAAAGATTGATGCAAGTAGTTCCGGAAGCCAACACATGGATCAAGTCAAATCAGTCACTACTCTGCGCAGTGGTAAGGTTATTGAAAAACCCTCTCTTGAACCTTATGAGAAAGATGATGAGTCAATCTCTGAGGGTAAGGAAGGGGTTGAATTTGAAAATTGCAAAGAAACGACTGATTCAATGCTAGCACTTCCTTTTCTAAAAGCCATGACCAAACAAAGGAAAGTCAATCACAACTCTGAAATTTTTAAAACTTTCAAACAGGTAAGAATCAATATACCTTTGCTGGATGCTATTAAACAGATTCCTTCTTATGCTAAATTTTTGAAAGATCTACACTTCCATTTCCTCAAGCCATGACCAAACAAAGGAAAGTCAATCACAATTCTGAAATTTATGAAATTTTCAAACAGGTAAGGATCAATATACCTTTGTTGGATGCTATTAAACAGGTTCCTTCCTATGCTAAATTTTTGAAAGATCTATGCACTGTGAAGAGGAAACTGAATGTGAAAAAGAAAGCCTTTCTAGCCGAACAAGTAAGTGTTATTCTTCAAAACAATAATGCTTTGAAATATAAAGACCCTGGTTGTCCTATAATTTCTTGCTTTATTGGAGAACATAAAATTGAAAGAGCTTTACTTGATCTTGGAGCTAGTGTGAATTTACTTTCATATTCAGTTTTTCAAAGTCTCAATCTAGGTGAGTTAAAACCAACTTCTATATCTCTTTTACTTGTTGATAGATCTATAAAAGTGCCTAGAGGAATAATTGAAGATGTGTTAGTACAAGTTGATAAATTCATTCATCCTGTGGATTTTATTGTCTTGGACACAACCTGTTGAAGCATGTAATTTATTTCCTGTTACTTTAAGACGTCCGTTTCTTGCAACTTCTAACGCGTTGATTAATTGTAGGAATGGACTGATGAAGCTATCATTTGGAAACACGACATTGGAGATGAATATTTTCAACATTTGCAAGCAACCTGGAGATGATAATGATTTATAAGAAGTAGATCATATTGACGAATTAGTTTATGATCAACTTCAATCTACTTTAAGTAAAAATCAGTTGGAGGAATCTGAAGATTTGCAAATAATTTATTCTGAGGAAGAAATCATGAATGAAAAACACACCAAAAATGTTGATGCGAATCTTTTGTCAACAGTGACAACAAATTCGACATCTGACATCACATCAATCGATGATTACTTTCCTAACGAATCCTTACTTTCTCTTAGTCCAATGCCTTGGTATGATAAAAATATCAATTTTCTTGCTTTAGGAGATTTGCCAGCTGGTTGGAGTACCCAAGACAAAGAAAAGTTTTTGAACGAAGTGAAGAACTTTTATTGTGATGACCCTAACTTATTCAAATATTGTCCTGATCAAATATTTCAAAGATTCATTCCCGACAATGAGGTAAGTAGTGTCATTAACCTTTGTCATTCTGAAGCATGTGGAACTTATTTCTCGTCAAAAAAGACAGCTACAAAAATCTTTCAAAATGGATTTTATTGGCCCACCATGTTTAAGGACACGCATGCATTCTGCAAAACTTGTGAAAATTATCAAAAGGTTGATACGGGTCAAAAAGTTTTGTTTTATAATTCTGAACTCTATTCATTCCCTAGAGAGCTAAGATCAAGATGGAGCAATCCTTATGGGGCCTTTGATATTGAGAATTCAATGAATGACAATGTTTTTAAGGAAAATGGACATCGTTTGAAAGCTTACTTTGATAATTTTCCTAGTGAAAATGAATCAACTGGTTTGAATGATCTTGTAGATAAAGGTTGATTATTTTGTTTTTCTTACATTGTTTTTGTGTTTCTTTTTGAGTGATTTTTTGCTAGTTTCTCTCACCCCGGTCAAATGGCGGATAACGGTACTCCGTGACTTAAGTCGGTTCTTTCAGTTTCCCACAATTACTGATATCTGTGTATATATCTGTGCAATTCTTTAAATCTCTTTTCCAATTCTCATTTGAAAATGGACACTAATCTTGAAAAATTGAAAAAGTATTTTCCCGCTCTGCCTCAGAATGCGATTACAAAAATTTACCGTGCTAGATGTGCAAGATTGAGATTGTTAATGAATCATGGAATTCCTGAAGATATTCGTTGGTTGATTGAAGTAAAGGTCCGATTATCAGGTGAGTCCTCTAATTTCTTTATTTCACACATGCCTGGAACAGGTAAATACACTTTTGCAAAGAAGCGTCGTGCAAAACGACTGAAAGTCTGTCATCGATGTGCTAGATGGACTTGTAATACACAATGTCGTTCTTTAGGAATGGTATCTATAAACCGTGAAGATAAAGTACAATTCATTAAGGATGGCCTGAGTAAGGAGTCTTTAGATAATCTTCTATTGACTCTTGAGACGCATCCTAGTGGAGATGTGCATCGTGTAATTCATGATTTATGGCCACTATTTCATAAAGAACATGATCGACTTAGTCTTGGGAATCTGACTAAAAAAGACCCTGTTTGCCAGTTTTTAAGAAAACTGGATGGGAAGCCTATCCCCGA
>NW_011500783.1:79209-81709 GCF_000495115.2 Populus euphratica | reverse complement strand
GGTATAACAAATGCTTGGCACTTTCATAGCCCATACTGTATGGTATAACCGACACCTGAGCTATGAAAGGAACTTGATTTGTTGTTAACATAAGTTATAATCATGAATGCTTGACGAGATGTACAAGTATTAGCATTAATCGAATAAGATGACTAATGTAATGATGTTAACAATATATAATCTGATCGGAACCTCCTTTGTGTGTGGTTTCCAATTGAATAATAAGAGTTTATACTATACTTGTTTGACATACCATTAGTGGATCCTCTAACCTTGACATTTGTTATTATCATCGTTTAATCCTTACATTAATATTCCATCTCCAAGTTCTCATCTTCTTCTTCTTCTTCTTTTTCTTTATTATTATTATTATTATTATTATTATTATTATTAGTATTACTACTACTACTACTACTATTATTAGTACTATTATTATTATTAGTACTATTACTATTACTATTATTATTGTTGTTATTACTATTATTATTGTTCTTGTTGTTATTGTTATTGTTGTTGTATTATTGTTATTTATAATTTGTACAATTAACCTTCCTGTGGTTCGACCCCGGTCTTGCCGGGTTATTTATTACTTCGACACGGCTACACTTGGGAGAAGACATCAATCTTTTCGTCGTGTCACTTTCATAGCTCAGGTGTTGGTTATATCATACAGTATGGGCTATGAAAGTGCTAAGCATTTGTTGTACCAAGTGTTATACAACATAAATCAAGATTAATCATTTAACAAGCAAAGTATTAAAGAGTGAACAAAATAACAAATACAAAACATGTTAGTATCAAACATTAAAGTTCATATTGAGTTTACACTATACTTATTCTTACACCATTAGTGTAACCTTTTCACCTTGACATAATAAACTTAGCTAGACATAATAAAAGAAAGAAAAATAAATAAACAAAATAAGAACATAAATAAGATAAAAGTTAGTTAAGTAAATGAAAGGAAATGAAAGGCATAAACTTGATATTAATGAAAGCAAAGCATAAACATTACAAAAAAAATACAAAGAGAGAAAGCAAGAGCATGATCTTGATCTGAACACCAAGATGCCTAAATGCATGGCAAATGCCTCCTTTTATAGGCCAAAATTGGAAACTATTGATTTGATGACTAATTGATGAGTGGGTGGCGAACTCTTGACTTGGTGACAATCCTTATCTTCTCTTGTCTGCCCAAAAAGTCATTGATAACGTCAAAATTGGAACCACTTGAAAACATGAAAGTTGTAGGCAATTGTCTCAGCTTTCTTGTGTAAACAATTCAAGTCATTTAGACTTCTAGAACTCTAGATATGGTCAAAATATTGAACAATGCTCGGGCTGGAAGATAGATTTGGACTTCTTTGTTGTTGCTACAATTTGGACTTGAAATGGCTTTTTAAAGTCTTGGGCTCCATATGAAAGTTGTAGACCTATGTCTTACCTTTCCATCCATATAAGGTAGACCTAAATCTGAGATCTACAACTCCAGATATGACCCAATTATCAAATAGTGTTCCGGTTTGGACTTCACCGACATCTCTTTTCTAAGTTTGGCCATCTCTTTGTCCTTTCAATTTTAGTTCTTAAATTCATCAATTAATCCTTTCATTTATGTGATAGGCCTGCATTTAAAATAAATATTTACCTTAAATTAAAGGTATCTTATAGTATTAGATATATTATTATAAAACATGCGTTAGTTAGGAAGTTATTGATACTTCAAGTGCAAAATGATGACATAAAACCTTAATAAAAATGCATTTTTAAGTACTAATCAGTATTGCTTATGTTTTGCTTTCATTAATATCAAGCTTATGCCTTTCATTTCCCTTCCTTTACTTAGTTAACTTTTATCTTACTTATGTTCTTATTTTTTTATTTATTTTTCGTTCTTTCATTATGTTTAGTTAAGTTTATTATGTCAAGGTGAAAAGGTTACACTAGTGGTGTAAGAATAAATATAGTGTAAATTCAACATAGACTTTAATGTTTGATACTAACATATTTTGTATTTGTTATATTGTTCATTTTTAATACTTTACTTGTTAAATAACTAATCTAGATTTATGTTGTATAACACTTGGTACACCAAATGCTTGGCACTTTCATAGCCCATACTGTATGGTATAACCGATACATGAGCTATGAAAGGAACTTGATTTGTTGTTAACATAAGTTATAATCATGAATGCCTAACGAGATTTACAAGTATTAGCAGTAATCGAATAAGACAACTAATGTAATCATGTTAACAATTTATAATATGATTGGAACCTCTTTTATATATTGTTTCCAATTGAATAATAAGATTTTATATTATACTTGTTTGACACACCATTAGTGGATCCTCTAACCTTGATATTTGTTATTATTATTGTTTAATCCTTACATTAATCTTCCATCTCAAAGTTCTCATCAACTTCTTCTTCTTCTTTACTACTACTACTACTACTACTACTACTACTACTACTACTAGTATTATTATTATTATTATTGC
>NW_011500783.1:75753-79118 GCF_000495115.2 Populus euphratica | reverse complement strand
GTTACTATTATTATTGTTGTTGTTGTTGTTGTTGTTATTGTTACTATTGTTATTGTTTATAATTTGTATAATTAACCTCACTATGGTTCGACCTTGGTCTTGCCGAGTTATTTATTACTTTGACACTCCTGCACTTAGGAGAAGACATCAATCTTTTGGTTATGTTAAGTCTTTGGCGCTGTTGTCTTATAATATTTATTTTATTTTCTCTTTTCACTTTTTTTGTATATAACTTTGTTTCTTCTTCTTTTGTTTTCTTCTTCTTTTTATTCTATTCCTACACTGCATGAAAGTGTGGTCATGTACATTAAGTGGTAGACTTTATAGGGTATCCTTATTATTTTCAAAAAATATGGTCGAAAAAGATAATCAATCACTTCATAATAAGAATAATGAGAATAACTGTGTTAGAATACTTAAAGACCACATGAATCCCACAAGAACAAGCGCACCATCAAGCATAGTTTTTCCTCTGATGCATCTCATTTTATTTTTAAGCCAGACATTATTCAACTTTTACCTTCTTTTCATGGATTAGATTTAGAAAATCCATACTTGCATTTAAGAGAATTTGAGGAGGTCTGCAATACCTATAATGACTCAAATTATAGCATGAACACCATTAGATTAAAGCTTTTTTCTTTTTCATATAAAACATGGCTATGAAATTTAAGACCAGGATCCATTTGTGCTTAGGATGAAATGCAACAACAGTTTTTAAAGAAGTTTTTCTCATCTCATAGAATAAATTTTTTCAAAAGACAAATCACTACTTTCACTCAAAAACCAGGAGAAACATTTTACCAATGTTGGGATAGGTATCGAGACTTGCTAAATACTTGCCCTCATCATGGTTTTGAAACATGAAGATTGGTTTCATATTTTTATAAAGGGTTAACACCTAAAGATAGGCAAATGGTTGAATTGATGTGCAATTGAACTTTTGAAGATAAAGTCTTGCAACTTCTAATGCATTGATTAATTGTAAGAATGGACAGATAAAGCTATCTTTTGGAAACAGTGGTTATTTGTAATATTCATAACAAGGTCTATCATAATACTTCTTGAAATATTCAGGTTTATAAACTTTCACATTGTTATCACTTAATTATGCTCGTATACGCATTTAACATGTATTCTTAAACCTTAATTTTCACATATACACTTTAACATATGATTGTGGGTTGCACATTGGATTATTATATTATTTATGTTCTTTTATTAAAGGACACAACTAAAGGAAATGGATAGTATATAATTTGAAAAAAAAAATGATGATAATAAAAATGTAGAGAAGTTTGGTTTCGTAGCCTCCCTAATATAAGCAATTAAGCCCGAAAAGGGTGTCTTAACACCCAATACCCTAAAGTCAACTAACATAAGAGCTACTGGCCTAACGCTTGTTATATGGGTTGAGGAGAAAAGCTTAAAGGAATCAAACATTGCACTATTTACGTATTAGTATCTGCAATCCGAGTTACTAAGCTCGTAGAGGTGTCTCAACAGCTAATGCCTTAAGACCAAGTAGTCTGGGAGTCATTAGCTAAAAACTCATTACATGGGTTAAAGATACATTGTGTTTTAAGTTACATGTATATATATATATATAATCTTTTAGTTATGTCAGAAGTGAATTACATGCTTCAACAAGTTATGTGCCCAAGACAATAAAATTCATAGGATAAATGAATTTATCGACTTATATTAATATATCTTCAACTATTCCTCTATGCACTTTTACATATCTATCAACAAGTAAGAGAGTTACCGAAGTTGGCTTTAACTCACCTAGATTAAGACTTTGAAAATCTGAATATGGAAGTAAATTCACACTAGCTCCAAGATCAAGTAAGGCTCTTTCAATTTTATGTTCTCCAAAAAAGCAAGAAATTATAGGACAACCATGGTCTTTATATTTCAAAGCATTATTGTTCTAAAAAATAACACTTACTTGTTTGGCTAAAAAGGCTTTTTTTTTCACATTTAGTTTTCTCTTCACAGTGCACAAATCTTTCAAAATTTTAGCATAAGAAGGTACCTATTTAATAGCATCCAATAAAGGTATATTGATCCTTGTTTGAAAGTTTTAAAGATTTTAGAGTTGTGATTGACTTTTTTTTGTTTGGTCATAGCATCAGGAAATGGAAGTGCTAGCGGGAAATCAATCTTTTCTTTGCAATGTTCAGATTCAACCCCTTCCTTACCCTCAAAGATTAACTTATTATTTTTCTCACAAGGTTCAAGAGTGGGTTTTTCAATAACCTTACCATTATGAAGAATGATGGCTGATTTGACTTGATCCATGTGTTAGCTTCCAAAACTACTTACATTTTTATTGTATTGCTCATTGGGATTATGTTGTGGTTGAGATGGAAACTTACCTTTCTCTTGAAAACTGAGAGCAAATGTCAATTTTGTAAGAGTATCTTTAAAATCTGTTATGCTTTGAGCAAGTTAAGTATTGCTTGTCTCTTACTTTTCAATAAAAATATGCAATGTCTTGAACAAATTTTAATTGACCATTTTTTTTTAATTCTAGTGCCTCGACTTTTCTAGATAAAGATGCAAACTTGGCTTGGAGGGCATGATCTTTCCTAAGATTATACATACCTCCACTAGATGTATGAGGATGAGTTTTACCCGGTGCCTTATAAATATCTGCAGTATCCCAATTTTAAGCATTTTTAGCTAAAAAATTTAAGTACTTCATTGCTTTATCAAGGTCTTTATCTTCAAAAGTTCCATTGCACATCAATTCCACCATTTACCTCTTTTTAGGTGTTAACCCTTCATAAATATGTGAAACCAATCTCCTTATTTCAAAACCATGATGAGACTAAGTATTAAGTAAGTCTTGATATCTATCCTAATATTGGTAAAATGTTTTTCCTGGTTTTTGAGTGAAAATAGTGATTTGTCTTCTGAAGGAGTTTATTCTGTAAGATAGAAAAAACTTCGTTAAAAATTGTTGTTACATTTCATTCCAAGTACGAATAGATCCTAGTCTCAAATTTTATAGTCATATTTTAGCTTTATCTTTTAATGAAAAAGGAAAAAGCTTTAATCTGAGTTATTTATTACTTCGACACTCCTGCACTTGGGAGAAGACATCAATCTTTTCGTCGTGTCACAGACCTCCTCAAATTCTCTTAAAAGCAACTATGGATTTTATAAATCTAAGTCATAAAAAGAAGGTAAAAGTTGAATAATGCTTGTCTTAAAATTAAAATGAGATGCATCAAGTGGAAAAACTATACATGATGTTGTACTTGTTTTTATAGGATTCATGTGGTCTCTAAGTCTTCTGACATGGTTATTCTCATTATGAAGTGATTGGTTATCTTCTTCAGCCATATTTTTTGAAA
>NW_011500783.1:75253-75425 GCF_000495115.2 Populus euphratica | reverse complement strand
TATAATAATAATAATAATAATAATAAGTTAAAAAGAATTTTGAGATGTAAGATTAATATGAGGTTTAAGCAATGATAAAACTAAATGTTAAAGTTAGAAGATCCGCTAAAGGTATTTCAAACAAGTATAATATAAACTCTTTTTATTACTCAACTGGAAACCACACACAAAG
>NW_011500783.1:74030-74109 GCF_000495115.2 Populus euphratica | reverse complement strand
TTTCTTTTTTTCTTTTCAGATTAAACATTTAACAAGCAAAGTATTAAAAGTGAACAAGATAACAAATACAAAACATGTT
>NW_011500783.1:72561-74018 GCF_000495115.2 Populus euphratica | reverse complement strand
AGTTTATACTATACTTATTCTTACACCATTAGTGTAACCTTTTTACCTTGATATAAAAACTTAGATAAACATAATGAAGAAAAGAAACATAAATAAACAAGATAAGAACATAAATAAGATGTAATAAGTTAACTAAGTAAAGGAAAGGAAATGAAAAGCATAAACAAGAGATTAATGAAAGCAAAACTTAAGTATTGCAAAAATATATATATAAAAAAGAGAGTAAAAACATGATCTTAATCTGAAAACTACAATACCCAAATATATGAAAAATGCTTTCTTTTATAGGCTAAAATTTGGAACTAGTGATTTGTTGACTAATTATTGAGTGGGTGACCACATCTTAACTTAGTGATAATCTTTATCTTCTTGTCTGAACAAAATGGCATTGCTAATACCAGAATTTGAATAGATTGTCTGTTGAATGTTTTAGAAAATTGTCTCAACTTTCCAACAAAAAAAAATTGGTGCATTTAAACTTCTAAAACTTGAGATATAGGCTGAACACTAAATAATATTTGGGTTGCAAGATATATTCAAATTTCTCTATTGTTGCTACAATTTGAACTTGAAAACGACCTTTTAGAATCTTAAACTCTCATAAAAGTTTTAGGCCTATGTCTTAGGTTTCCATCCATATAGAACATACTTAAATCTAAGTTCTATAGATCTAGTTATGATCTAATAACCAAATGGTACTTCGGTTTCCATCCATATAGAACATACTTAAATCTAAGTTCTCTAGATCTAGTTATGATCTAATAACCAAATGGTATTCTAGTTTAGACTAAACCGACATCTCTTTTCTAATCTTAGCCCTCTCTTTGTCTTCTCAATTTTATTAGTTAAACTCATCAATCAATTCCTTAATTTATGTAATTGGCCTGTGATTGTGCATCAAAAGTATCATTAAGTCTCTTATTTTATATATGTATTTATTGTTTTTATAATAATTGATGTGCTTTTTAGTAATGAAGTTTCTTTTAATGTTTTGCTAGGTTTTTGGAGCTTAAACGGATTATGTCAGAATTCTGAATAAAGAATTGAAGAGAAAATTAGTTAAAGTTTGAAGCAAATCTTGGTTCAAATAAGTGCTCCAAATTTTCCCCAAAAAATCAATTTTATTCCAATCCTAGAAAAGATTATCATATGATATATTTCAAGCCCAAACTTGCCTTATATTGTGTGCAAACTTCAATCATCAAACACTCAAGGTTTTAATGTCAATCTTAGCCCAAATAATAGGTACATTTGTATCCTTATATATGCTTAAATTCATCCCCCAATCAGCCTTCAAATCAACCCAAGTACAATCCATGATCTTACATGTCCACACAATAAATAACAATTGATTTATTTTGGGTAATCCATTGATCCAAAAAGGCAAGCACATAGATGGAAAGCTGGAGGGGATATTTTAACATTATTTTGGGTCAAAAAGAAGAAGGAGACACCTC
>NW_011500783.1:72274-72479 GCF_000495115.2 Populus euphratica | reverse complement strand
TAATATCACCAATCGTTAATATTAGGTTGAGAATCTTATATATCTTGAAGGAATCACCAATACATCACCATTAAAATTGATTTGGACCAAGACCTACTTTTTCTTGTTATTTAAAATCTATTTACACTTTTTCATCTTTGAAAACAAATCCATATATTATTTTCAACCAAGTTATTGTTAATTTAATTTCTCTTGAGTTTTTTTT
>NW_011500783.1:50889-72053 GCF_000495115.2 Populus euphratica | reverse complement strand
TAACCTCCGTGTGGTTCGACCCCGGTCTTGCCGGGTTATTTATTACTTCGACACTCCTGCACTTGGGAGAAGACATCAACCTTTTAGTCGTGTCACTCAAGTTAGGGAATTTAATGATACTTTAAGTGTAATATGATAATACAAAGCCTTAGTAAGAATTTATTTTTAAGTATTAATCAGTAGGACAAATATCTACATTCTTAAAAGTGAAGTACTAGTTCTCGGGGTCCTAAAAATGCATCAAGGCTTTAATTGTTGAGTTCTGCACGGACACCTTTGTGATTTCCACTATCTTCTCATATATCTTTAAAAAAACTCATCGTCATAGATGTTTTTCATGTATAAGATGAGCTTCTTTAAGTCATTTCTAGAGCAACTCATATATTTTTTTTAGAGGTGGCAATTTACTATCATTTAGTCTCAAACAATCCCATTTTAACAACTATAGAGATTCAAAATCTAAACCGTATTAAAAAAGATCATCCTTTAAATGGTGGCCATTTTATCAGCCCTAAATCTTGCAATTCAATATGCTTTTTAAGGTTGACCATGTCTTAATGTAACAATATTTAGTTATGTAACATACATTGTATAAACAGGTTTTATATCTTTTTAAGTGAGACATTAAGGTAGGCACTATTTAGTCTCAAAATGGTCTCTTACTATTCTAGTGATTACCCTCGTGAAGGTAGTATACTGGCTCAATAGGTAGTGACATAGTATGTATATCAATCATTTAATCTAAGCATTTAACAAAGAATCAAATAGTTTCATGAACTTAAACCCTGACTAAAAATCATATGGTAAGTTGTTAATCCCCCACTTAACTCGAAGTTTTTATATGTGTTCATTCCAAAGTGATATATCACAAATAGACTTGTGATGCATGAAGATATTCATCCATACTCAACGTACATGTATGACCAAGATAAAACATGTTAAAGTGTATGTAAGTAAAAAAAAAAAAAAGAAGTTAAATGCAAAAAATTAAACAAATCACATAAAACACACAAAGCTTAGTGTAATACTGTAAAAAACAAAAGGTCCCTAGTGGAGTTGCCAATATCACACGTGTGCGCTTGACATTGAGGCATCTAGATCAAGGAGTCTCCACCTAGTTGTTTGGTTCATGGTCACTAAAAGACCTAGGTGGACTAGTCTTATCTAAAATTTCAGGATATAGGAGTAGTTGTGGCTAAAAAAGGTATTAATACCTCTAACGCACCTTACTAGAAATAAACTGCATTGTATGGTCTGGATATGCTTTAAAAGTGTTGATCAGTTTCGAACCGGTGGTCTATCTATGACTCATAATAAAGATTTATGCTCTCATAAATAAATCTGTCATTTCAAATTTATTATGGACTTGTATAACCAAGTAAAATCTTATAGGAATAACTCATGTAGGTGCCCTAACAGGATTCACCTATTCTTAAAAGCGAAAATGAATTCCAAAACTTATATATTATGGTGAAAAATGCTCTAAGTTAAAAAAATTTAATATCCAAAATGATTTTGAGAATTTTCTATTCAACTCTCGGTACTTAAATACTAGTCATTGGTAGGTCAAACATTTATACCAGAATGTTAATCATTAATTTTCATAAATTAAAATTTTTAGGGTTATTGAAATATTGACCATGTTTAGTAAAAACCTTTTTTAAAAAACCAAAATTGTCAATATAAGCCTAGAGGATGTTTGTCAAACGCACACTTAAAAAAAAAAAAAAAACCTTTAGTAAAAACATTGCCAGCCAAATATGGTGTAAACCTTTAGCAAAAACATTGCCAGCCAAATATGGTGTAAAATTTTGACCCAATTTTGAACTGGTCAAGTTGCCCAAATCGGGTTGACCCGAAATCTTTAGTTTGACCATAAAGTGAACCAAAGACATTGATTTTACTCGAAAACTAAACCAAAACTAAAACTTAAAACAAATCAAACTTAGAAAAAAAACAAAACAAAATAAAAATCTGACTAAAAATATATTAAACGCATAAAAAAAATTTAGAATAACTCAGGAACACGAAGAACATCCAAGGTAAACCTAGCAAACGTGGATCCCAAAATTAGACCGAATACAATCAAAACAAAGACATAGACATGTTGGAAAGCATGTAAGAATCCCTAATCTACCATCCATTCATTTCAATTATCAAAGAGTCAACATGATTTTGTCAAAATGAGTTTCGGTTCAAAACCAAAACTCTAGAATTAAAACCCCCAGAAACTTGTTATTAATGTAAATAAAACCCTAAATTATTTTCTACTCAAGTTGCTTAAATGGTTTTGTGCAAATAATTGAACCAAAATTGATTCAAATCATGGGGCTAAGGTAATGTTCTTCTCAAGAACACTACCTTAGAACCTAGAAAAATGCATAGATATACCTAGTACTGTCAAACCCTGCAAATGATCTTGTAGGCCTTTAAACATATTGCTTTTGGTCCTCACAAACCATATTATGAATACCAATCATAGTTGAATAAAAAAATAACAAAAAAACTTCAAATCATAAAAATTATACTAGAGATTTTAATTCTAAAAACTGTCAAGTTTGAGCAGACTATATATTCATGTAATTTGGATTCAAAATTGGTTTTCTAAATATATATTGGTCATGAACAAGCCTTGTAAATTTAACAATATTTCTTTACAATGCATTAATCAAACTAACAAAAACTAATTTTTTTATATATAAAAAACAACCTAATTAGAAAGCTTTTATTATATTGAAAACATCAAACATGTCTAAAAAATGCTTTAGAAAACAACATCAAACCATGAAATAAAAAATCACAACAACAAAAAGGCAACACAACCCTACTTTTCAAGCATTCCATACTTCTTCTCCATGTTTGTAAACATAAATATAAACCAAATGGAAATAAGATAAAAAAAAAAAACTTAAGCAGGTCACATAGACTCCACTTTTATATTAGAAAGTATGCTTGCAAGCCCCTAGAGTTGTAAACCTTTGTATGGATACTACCTTATTTGCTTTCATTTGTAAAGCCTTACTTACATAAGCTTGCGACCCTTTCAAAGCTTAAGAAATCCTTGTGTTAGACTCATGAACCTTCACACTTAGATTTTTTATCAAGATTTTTTATTTTCCTCTCCTTCCCTTTTTTTTCCATTTTTTTTCCTCTACTCTGCCTTGATTTTCAAGGGGTATTTATAAGGTTTTAAGCTAAAATTTAATCAAAGATTGATCCTCATTCATCAAAGCATGGCCTTATAATCAAAATATGAGAGTTTATGAGTACGTTTTATAGTTGTGAGCTTTGTACCTATGCTAGTTTTATAATTGTGGTTTTGTAACAAACTTGTTGTTTAGATATTTTGGCGATTTTTTCAAACTTGGAGAACAAGGAGCTTGTTTTTAGCCTTTCGATATTGAGAGATATGTGGTCAACCTTTGATAAGAACCCACTGAGAAGCCTTGAAGTGTGAACACCTGAAAAACATTAGGTTTTTTAGAAATGGATATCTTAATCAAGGCTAACTGAGTTGACTAATTTTGACTAGAGCAACTTCGATGTAAACATCATTAGAGACCATTTTTGTTCAATTTAAAGATTTGTAGCTTTATATTCATTAGTTTGAAGGTGTCAACTTGATCAGTTGAGAATCTGAAAATACAATGATCACTGATCGGGGACAAGAGTTGTTAAGTTTAATGAAGAAAATGGAAAGTAAATGTTTGGTTAGAGTAGGTGATCTTTATAGAGAGTGTTTTTTAGTTGAATGGTGGTGGTTACAACCCTAGAGATGGTTAGAGATGCCATATTCATTCACTTAAAGGAGCTTATTCAATCAATTAAAATTGCCAAAGAAAAAGATAAATAGTGACCACCAAATGATGTGCCATCTAAGTTAAACCATAGAATTTAGGGTTTTTAATTTAGAATTTTAAAATGTTTACTTTAGTCCCCTGTTCTTCTAATTGCTTTGAATTAAACTCATAATTGCGTCCTAAACTCTTAATTTCATGCAATTCCATCCTTGCCAAATTCAATTGTTAGCTATAAAGTTCACCGCCAATTTCATTTTACTTCTTGGTTATAAAATTATGCGTTTTACCCTTAATTGATCGAAAAACTTTCAATTTCTTTAATTTAACCTCTAATTTGATCAATTTCAATCTCTGTATTGACTCAGTTCTTTATTTATTTAGTCTTTGGTTTTGGATTTCTTTAATCAAGTCTCTAATTGCTCATTAAACTTCAATATTTATATAATTAAGCATCCAATTTGACCAAATTAATTCTTTAAAATTGCAATTCAACCCTTAGATTTTAATTTCTTTCAATTAAAGCCTAAATTAACTTTAAAAATCAATTTTTATACTAATTAAATTCTCAATAAAATTAATTAAGCCTTCCAAAATTCTCATTAAGTCCTTACCTGTTCAAATTTTTATTTCTTTACTTAAATAAAAATATTTTCACTAATGGGCCCCTTTGTTGATCAAATTTGGGTTGTTTATTTTTCCAATATTATACATCTTAATCCTCCAACTTTTCCACTTATAATTTTAGTCCTTCACCATTAATTTGATCAATCTTCTAGGATTTCTTTTTGTATATCATCTTGTGTTTTGGATTTTCTTTTTGTATTTTTTGTTTCTTTTCTTGATGTTTTATGGGGTCAAAAATGGATATCATATTTTGTCTACTATAACTAATAAAATCTTATTAATTCCCCCATCCAACAAATAACTTTTAATAGTTTGGCCAATTATCTCACCCTTACAATTAGAAACTTGATAAAAATTTAGAATTTTTTTATTTAATTTCTAACTATTATCAATCAAATGGGCTATCAAAAATATATAATTAATATTATGGATTAATGTTTAGGTATCAGTTGTTAAAAATGTTTGTTGACCCTTAGAAGCTTTCTTTAATTATACCTTCTCTTTTATATAAAATTTTAAATAATCTCTCCAAATTGTCAAAAAAGAAGGAACATTAAATCTAGGTTGCATTAACTAACAAAATGATTTAAATCCTTAATTCTCTATAAAGTTAAAAGATAGCTCATTAAGTATAATCATTTTTGCTAGAGCTTTGTTACATTCATCATAATTATAATATATTATCTTAATAGTCACCAAAAGTTTACCTCCCTTACCATCCCTTTCTATTTTAGGCTTAAGTTCTAAAACCAAGTATTTTGCTTTCGATCAATCACAAAAGAAAATTGTATGCATGCGCCTAGATGATTTCACATGTTATCTCATTATGTATGGTATGACAAACATAGTCTTTCCTATGATATATAAATGCAGCCTAAGAAGCTTTGGGATCACCATCATGTTTCTTAAAGTCAAATTTAGGATGCCTTTTATTTTATTAAGTTTAGAAGGTAGATGATTGTTACCTTTAGTATTACTATTTGTATTATAGATAATATCTAGAATAGGCAAAGGATTGGATTCCAAACTTGAAGGTTTTGATTTATTTGCTCTAGTATCTTCCTGGTTATCCATCTAAAATTAAAAAAAAAAAACAATATGAATCAACTGATAATGAATAGTAAGTATTAATAGTATGTTACAGACTCAAGAATCCTAAAATTAACAACAATCAAAATAAATTTAGCATTAATATATGTTAACATTAGGTTAGTCATCGAAACCTTCATCAGAACCGAAAAATTTATATTAACATTAAGTTTAATAATAATAATAAAAAAAGAATAATCAAATAACCTAGCATTAATATCTATTAACATCATGTTAGTAATTGAAATCCTTCATCAAAACCCAAAAGTTTATATCAACAGTAAGTTATATATATATATATATAATTGATTGTTGATTTCAATTTTGTAATTTTAAAGGCCTTTTAGGTTGAAATTAGGTTTTGATAAATTATTTTGTTTTGATACCACAAAAAGAAAAAGAGAGAGAGAGAGAGAGAGAGGAAGGAGGTGGTGATGCTTGTATTTTGTCTTTTTTTTTTCTTTTTATGGTATCAAAACAAAATAATTTATCAAGACCTAATTTTAACCTAAAAGCCTTTAAAATTACAAAATTAAAATCAACAATCAATTAAAAATTAAAAAAAATAAACATTCCTCTTTTTTTTTTTTTGCAAGAGAATGAAGAAAACATAAGGGAAAAGAGCGTAGAAACAAGTCACAGACTCACAATAATTGTTAAGAGAGAGGAGAAAAAAAATATTATAATTAGTTATTAGTAAATTACTTGAAATAATTAAGAAATTCTGAAAGAGATCAAGAAAAAACTTAACTACTAATTACAATCCAAATTAGAAGAAATTAAAAAATAAAATTAAAGATTACCTTAGATTCTCATGCTTCGAATATTTGGATTTTAGCTTCTATCAAAAGAAGAGAGAAAAACAAAAGAGTTGAGGGAGACGAAAAGATGCAACTGCTGTTAAAAAGAAATGGGTTTAAGTTAATATCTTAAAAAGATAGAACAAGAGAGAGAAGAAGGGAGAGAGATGAAAAAAGACCCGGGGGGGTCGTGGAAAGGCAGGACTATTATTAAAGAAAAAGAGGAAAAAGTGTTATAAGGCTAGGTTAAGTTTATATTTATATAATTTTTTTAGTCGGTTTAAATCTAGTTAAACCATTCTGGTATAGTCCCAAACAATTTTAGCTTTCTAAAATCAAACTAAACCTAGTGTTTTTCATGGTTTTTTAGTCAATTTCTTTGGTTTTTTTCTCTCAGTTAAGTATTTTTTATTAATGTTTTTTTCTTTTGCCGTTTTCTTAGTTTGTTGGTTTTTTAACACTCTTATGGTGTATGCTTAATTTTTCATAAAAAAATCAAGCATCTAAATAACCCATTTCATGGTTACATGAATTGCTTATATGTTCTTTATGCTTAAATAAATCATTTTAGCAAACACAACCAGCTAATAAGTCCGATTTACCCAATCAAACCATAGTTTTAAAATTCAGATCGAACAAGCGGGTCAACCTAAGAATTGGTTAACCTAAGGCCTAAACTAGTGTGGGTTAAATAAAAAAAATAGAAAAAAAATGATTTGGCTAACCTAATTAAAAGCTTAAGTTAACTAGTGACCTAGTCATTAAACTATTGACTATTTTGTAAAAAAAACTTGTTTTTGGTCAACCAACATTGTTTTGATTAGTTTTTAAATTCTTTTAGGTAATGATTGAGTAAGGTTGATCATAATCTCCTAGATGAGGTTTTAAAAAGGACTTTTTGTATTAATAGTGTCGTGTATTCTTCCATTTCCTCATAAGTGAGTTCCTTCTTGAGGTATCAAACTATGACTTTCCAACAATATAATTAATATTAATAAATAATAGAGTTTAATTTATATCAAAGCAATCCTTTTGATGTAGTAATCTAAATCAATATTAGTTAAGGGTGTTTTGAAAAAAACAATCTTTCAAGAAAACCATAAAAACCAAGAAAAAATTAACCAGAAACATCTAGGAGGAAAAAAAACTAATTTAAAAACCTGAAAAATCATTCACAATGGTTTGGTTTTGGTTTCGGAAACTAATCATGTAGACCAGACTTGACCAGATCAAGAGTGAACTAACTTTAAAAAAGAGGTATAAATTGAAACTTAACCTAGCCCTAAAACATTCCCCCTATTTTCTAATAACAATAGTTGCTCTCTCTCATCATCCTTATGTCATCTCTTTCTTGTTATCCTTTTTTAAACTTAAAAGATTAGTGTATTACATGTCATCTCTTTCTCGTTATCCGTTTTTAAACTTAAAAGATTAGTGTATTACCTCTGCCATCTCTCCTTCTCCTTCTCCTTCTCCTTCTCCTTCTCCCTTATTGATACACCAAATTAGATACCTTAAATCAATTGATTATAAGCCTTTATTTATTCCCTTTTGACAACAGTTGTTCCTTCTTTTCTTTTCTTTTTATTAAAACCCAATCCATCGTATTGTAATATATAGAATCTAAGGTAATCTTGCATTTTCTCTTTTGATTTATCATAATTTGGACTGTAATTAGTAGCCAAGCTTTTTCTTAATCTCGTATCTTTTGAAATTTCTTAATTATTTCATGTAATTTAACTGTAATATTTTTCTTCTCTCTTAACAATTGTCATGAGGTCTAGATTGAAGAAATACAAGAATGAGTTTGATTTGGGTCTAGTTGTCGAGCTTGTAAGGTATGAGATTTAGGATTTACACTAAGCTTGTAAGGTATAAAATTCCTTTACAAGTCTAAGCTTGTTTCTTATTGTAAGCCTTATTTTCTTATAACATTTAAGTAGTCATTATTGGATTTAGTTCTTGAGTCATGGAATGAGGAGTCCATTGATTTCAATTATTGTCCTTCTTCTTATAATGACATTTATTATTAATATTTGAAAATATTATTGGGGTTGTTCTTGATAACTTAGGTCTATTGGCCTATAGTAATTTGGAATGGCATTATTATTTTTATAAGATTAAAAGTAATTGATCCAATGTATGTGATTTACTTTGAGATTAATTCAAATGGAAACCAAAAAAAAAAAACAAGCAGGTCCTTCTATTTTAAAAGAGTGGGAAAATGCTAGATCTTTGCGAATTTCTTGAAACTATTTTATAAGGTTATATTAAAAGTTTATAGCTAGTTGTATGTGACATCTAATTTTTTCTTCTATGAATTGATTTCCATGCAAACAACCATATCTTAACTTTGAAGAAGTGTAGATGCTTTATTATAGGAAATGACCAAGAATATGATGAGAAAGTATCAAAAATATCAAGGGGCCAAGAAAAACAAAAACTTTTTATTGTGCATGGTTGTTGTGTTAGATCCATATTTCTAATTAAAATATATGAGATTTTGTTTTAAGTGATTATATGATGTTGAAAAGGCTAAAAATTCTACTAAAAAGGTTAAAAATACTTTTCTCAGCAACACAACATGTGTTTAGTTATCCCGATATCTATTGTTGAAGCAGCGTTAAACATTGATAGTTGTATATTAGATCCATTTCGAAGCTTTTTATCTCTATCAATGGAGCAAACACTTATTTATTATCAAAATTGGTTGCTTTTAGTACCAATTTCAATCGACATTAGATTCTTCATGGATTATATTGGAAATTTTATATGATTGAGCCAAGTAATTTGTCTTGTAAATTTAAAATTAGTTATTTTATACTATCATTTCTTTACATATGTTTAATCTAACTTGTTTAATTTATGAATTTGGTGAAAGTTTGAAAATCTCTATAGATTATTAGTATTAGTGATGTTGGTGAAATGTTGGAATATAATTGTTTTAGGTAATTAACTTGCTTTAACTTATTAATTCTCTTTTAATTTTTCATTGTTAATTATTTTATTAGTCAAATTCTAATACGTTGCTAATTTGCTAATTTTTCTTTATAGCATTAACCTTGTAGAAGCTTCTGCTTTTTGCTATTGCTAAATTTTCTAAGTAATGTTGTTGCTGGGTTTTGCAAATAACATGGATATTTTTGTTAAATTTATGATAACCTAGACTTGTTTATATTTGATTTGCTTATCTATTGCTAATGCATCCATTTATTTCTAGTGTGAACATCTATATTGAATGGATTTGTGACACGACGAAAAGATTGATGTTCAATTAATGCTAATACTTGTAAATCTCGTCAAGCATTCATGATTATAACTTATGTTAACAATAAATCAAGTTCCTTTCATAGCTCAGGTGTCGGTTATACCATACATTATGGGCTATGAAAGTGCCAAGCATTTGTTGTACCAAGTGTTATACAACATAAATCAAGATTAGTTATTTAACAAGCAAAGTATTAAAGAGTGAACAAGATAACAAATATAAAACATGTTAGTATCAAACATTAAAGTCCATATTAAGTTTACATTATACTTATTCTTACACCATTAGTGTAACCTTTTCACCTTGACATAATTAACTTAGCTAGACATAATGAAAGAAAGCAAAATAGATAAACAAAATAAGAACATAAAAGTTAACTAAGTAAAGGAAAGGAAATGAAAGGCATAAACTTAATATTAATGAAAACAAAGCATAAAAAATACAAAGAGAGAAAGGAAGAGCATGATCTTGATCTGAACACCAAGATGCCTAAATGCATGGCAAATGCCTCCTTTTATAGGCCAAAAATGGGAACTATTGATTTGATGACTAATTGATAAGTGGGTGGCCAACTTTTGACTTGGTGACAATCTTTATCTTCTCTTGTCTGCCCAAAACGTCATTGATAACGTCAAAATTGGAGCCAGTTGCAAACATGAAAGTTGTAGGCAATTGTCTCAGCTTTCTTGTGTAAAACATTCAGCTCATTTGGACTTCTAGAACTCCAGATATGGCCAAAATACCGAACAGTGCTCGGGCTGGAAGACAGATTCGGGCTTCTTTGTTGTTGCTACAATTTGGACTTGATAATGGCCTTTTTAGATCTTGGGCTCCATATGAAAGTTGTAGGCCTATGTCTTACCTTTCCATCCATATAAATTGGACCTAAATCTGAGATATATAGCTCCAGATATGACCCATTTACCGAACAGTGTTCCGGTTTGGATTGCACCGACATCTCTTTTCTAAGTTTGGCCATCTCTTTATCCTTGCAATTTAAGTTCTTCAAGTCATCAATCAATCCTTTTATTTATGTGATAGGCCTCAATTTAAAATGAACATTTACCTTAAATTAAAGGTATCTTATATTATTAGATATCTTATTATAAAACATGCTTTAGTTAAGGAGTTATTGATACTTCAAGTGCAAAATGATGATATAAAACCATGATAAAGATACACTTTTAAGTACTAATCAATTTGCACCAACCTTCCTCTTTAATTGAGGTTGTGGTAACAACTACTATATTCCATAAAAGACAGGTAAATAAACATGCAACTTCATAATATGAGGTTATCACACATCATATATTTTTTAAGCAAACAATACAAAATGACAATTGGTTCTAGTTAATTTTAATTTCCAACTTTGAAATAGAGTTGGGTTGGTTTTGTTAAAAAATATAATAAAAAAATTTGCTTAAAAAGCTTGTAAACCCCGGTGAATAAGAAAGGAAATAACATTAAGAAATAAATGTGAATTAATGTGAATTGAGTAAAAATATATATATAAAAAGTAATTAAAAAGAGATTAAAAGGTGATATAATGATGAAGTGAAAAATAAAATATTGGAACAAATATGAACATAAAAAATGATAGGGTTAATGTATAGGTAATTAGATGATAGTATTATTATACAAATAAATTTGGTAAAAGGAGTTAGAATGTAAATAGCAAAAATGGAACACCTAAATACCTCCCCCCTTATAGCCAATGGTTTAAGAGTGGCAATATGGGATTAGGGTTCTTACATGTATTTTTCTCAATTCTTTATAAATTAATCCATGAAGAAACTAATTTAGAATGATAAGAACAACCATTAAAGGGTTAAAAAGAAGAATTTAGGTGACTTGGTGAGTTTCACAACTAAAAGTTTGGTTTTCAAAAGAGGGTTAGAGAGAGTTTGAAGTTCTTTATGTTCTTCATTTGAAATTGTCATCTAATTAGGGTAAGGAAGCTCTTTTAAATGATTAACTTGAACAAATATAAGGTACATGCATTGTAGGATATTTTGGTGTGTATGTGTGTGTGAAGAACTTGCATGTGAATCTAATTGTTTAAAATATTGTTTTCTTGTGCTAGAATGTTATTCATATGCATGGAATTAGGTATGGTAAAGTGAGATGTGACTTAAGAAAGAAAAAGTAGCCATTTTAGCTCTTATGGGTTTTGGCCAAAAAGTTAAAAAAAAAAAAGTGGGGTGAGTGAATTTTAAATATTGTAAGTATAGAAAACTATAGTTAATGATATATGTTAAAAGTGTAAAGTATAATTAATTGATAATGTGTTTGTTGAATTATTAAAATATATTATATGCGAATAGCTAATTGAAATGTTGAAATAATGCACGAACAATATGTAATTATTTGCTACATCTACGAATTCAAGTTTGAATTTGATATCTAGCTTCCAACTAATATTAGAAAAGGAAAAAAAGAAAGAAAGAAAATTAGTACTTTAACTCTGCACGTAAATTATAGGCAAAGATGTTACCTTTCTATAAAACAAATTGTGTTTTTTTTTAGTTATAAAATTCTAGATATGAACAAAATACTAAAGGAAGATCAAGCTGAAAGCTATTTAGCTAATTTGTTGTCTAACTTCTAGTTGGTTTAGGATTTGATATTGATAAATTATAACATTTTCTTTGATTAAGGTTGTAAATAAATGTGTTAAATTTCAATTGAAACAAGTTTTTCTTTATTCAGAGTTAGCAAAATTAGTAGTTTGAATCTGCATGTAAATTATAGGTAAATGTGTTACCTTTCCATAAAACAAATTTTGTTTTATTTGAAGTTATAGAACTTCAGATATGAACAAAATACTAAAGGAAGATCAGGCTATAAGCTATTTGGCAGATTTGTTGTCTAACTTCTAGTTGGGTTTAGGATTTGATATTGATAAATTGAAACATTTTATTTCATTAAGGTTCTAAATAAATGTGTTAAATTTCAATTAAAAAAAGTTTTTTTTTTATTCGGAGTTATGGAACTCCATATATGGATGAAACACTCGATAGGGATCAGGCTGTATACCACATGGAAGATTTTGCAAATTAACTTTTAGTCAGATTTTATACTAGTAAATGACAGAAGTTTAGGCATGTTCCTCTATGAAAATTGTGCTTGAAGATGTTTATTTTCATTAAAAACTAGCCTTTCTTGATTTGAATCCATAAAACTCCAGTTAGTAAACAAAAACCACAAATAGGTCATGTTGTTACTTGATAGACAGGTTGTGTATGCGTGTGAAATGAGTAATTTTGAGTAGGCTAATAGTCGATTTTGATTTCTTATCCTTCTAAAAAACTGAAGATGTGTGCCTTTATTTTATAAAGGATTAAACCACACTTGAATCTAAGTTGTAAATGTTGAGTTATGAAATAAACACTAATAGTGTTCAACATATTTGAATTATATTGAGTTGAGTAAATGACAATTATTTTGCTTATGAAGTTATCCTTAGTGTAGAACTTTAAATAAAGAATTGCGATGATAAAAATGAAAAACACATTAATGAATGAATGAATATACAAAATTTCATGCATGTGGAATCTTGAGATAAATGAATACTTTGGATGACACTTTCATATGAACTAGAGTTATTAATTGTGAATTGAACCTGTTGTGGTCCTGGAAAGGAAGCTAAAACAGTCTAGTATACGAGCATAGGCACATGATAGTAGGTCCCATGTAAGTGGTGAAAACCCCACCAAGAGTTATCTTTTTACAATTTAATTTGTTACATGATCGAATTTAAACTTAAAATGCATGTATTAATAATTAAAGTTTTAAGAAGAATAATTGCATTGATTAACACTAAAATAAAGGTGCTACAATGTTAGATATCTATATGAGTTTATGTGATAGGCCTGCATTTAAAATAAACATTTACCACAAATTAAAGGTATCTTATATTATTACATATATTATTATAAAACATGCTTTAGTTAAGGAGTTATTGATACTTCAAATGCAAAATGATGATATAAAACCATGACAAAAATACACTTTTAAATACTAATCAATGAGATATCAAATAAATGTTGGCTTGTAAATGAGAATGCTAAAAAGATGTGATTTTCAAGGGGGAAAGCCAGAATCTTTAGAAATTGTTTTGAATTGCTAGATTAGATGACATTTTAAGGATTTACTGAAAACGAAATAATCTAATGAGATTGTTGATTGAAAGACCAACATATAAGTTAGCCAGAGTTATGAGCATATAGTTGGAATAACCAGATTAGAGGTTATCCAGGAAGAAAAGATAACTGAAAGTTAAAAAGAAAGATTGTGTTGTCTTTTAATGGAATAAAAGATATAAGGTTAAATCTGAATAAGAATTGAGTAAGAATTGTAATTGAATAGAACTTTTTTTAAAAAAATCTTTTGAAATATTTTTTTTTTTAAATTGATTCTTATTCATTAGCCTAACCATTCCAGGTACTTCACAATCTTGATAGGGGTAGTCTTTTATAGCTTTGGGGTTTTTTTTTTTTGCATATTTAAATAGTCTTGTACATGCATTAAATCTTATCTTTATATAACCAAAAAAGTGAATTATTTTTTTGTTGTGTTGGATCATTCACACTTTTGTATGTAAACTAAATATTAACGACTTGTTATTAATATATGAAAATAGTATTGTAAGATTGGCACATGTATGATTTGCAAAGTAAGTATTAATTTTTTGTTCAATATAGACTCTTAATTGCTTTCATATTTAACTTATCATAATAAAATAATATGAGAAGTGGATTGATTAATATTCAGGATGATTAGACTATTAATGATGATTGAGTTGTAAACTTAAGAAGTATTGTCAATAACTCTGAAAAGATAAATATCAAAAACTCCACCATAAAAAAATATAAAATTAGAATTAATAAGCCATTAATTAGTGATTTATCATGGATAATGAACATGAATAACTTAAATTTCTTTACGAGAAGTGGAGGGTGTTGTTACATAGCCTATTAAAAACTGAACTTAACAAAAAATTTGTTAAACCTCAATTTAATATGGTTCCATTCAAGAAACCATGAACAAGCCTATTTAACAAGAATTAGGTTTTCAGGTTTTTTATCTAAAAAATTCAACCTTATTCAAACCAAACCATTTTGGTTTGAATTAATTTTTAATTCAACTCATGTTATATATTTTAGAAAAAGCATCTTCTTAAAATTTTGAGTCCGAACCGAACTAGACACTAAACACCACTAATATTAATATGTTTGTAATAGTATAACATATCCTTTAGCTGTCCGTCCCTCCAAAATCCTCTAATCTCTGGGTGGTTATAGTGTTTCAAACGGTGGAAGATGTGTTTTCAGGATCCTTTGTTTTACTTGTTTGGTAAAGAGAGAAAGGGCCGAGGCATCTATGGTGTTTCAATTACAGGAAACACCAAGAAAGATGCCCCTTGTCATATCCAAATTGGAGGAAAAATAAAAAGAGATTCCCAATCTTCAAATCAAAAAATATGATTCACACGGTCATTGATCCTTTTTCATGCTTAAAGTTCTTGACAGATTAATTAGCTATTCAACTTTTATAGTCTTCGATTCTCCATCAACCTTAATCATGATCAGATCAAATCCATACAGTTAATTCAGTTGGTCGGCCATAACTTGAATGTATATGACATGCCCATTGGAACCAAAATGCTTTATCAATGGCTTGGAGGTGAGTTTTTTTTTTTTTTTTTACATCGCATTGGACTTCAATTTATACAACAATAATAGCCATTTTTATTATATAATAATTAAAATAAATAAAATTTTTGAAAGTTAAATTTATTTTAATAAAAAAAAATTTCAAATATATTTAAAAAATAAAGATAAAGGAGAAATTATTGTAACCCAAGACTTAAATTACTATTCATTGGAATAGTGATTTAAAAATATTGATATTGCTCATAAAAAACCTTTAAACTTAGCATTTGGGGCAAGGTGGTTTTTTGCACTATGACACAATTATTTCTTATAAATTGTATAGGGTTAAATTGGTCAATTTATTTATTTTTTACGTCATAAAAATACAAATTTAACCTTAAAATAAAAAAAAATTCCTATCACTCAGGGATGTTTTGATATTTTTAATTTTTTTTTCAAAATAGTATAATTAATTTGATGCATCTAAAGATAAAATTAACTTAACTCTCTCACAAGGGCTTTTTTATTATTATTTTACATTGATTTTATTATAGATTTAAAGGTTGTTTAGATGCTTTTTTCTTTGTAATTGACATATGTTAAATATAATTATAAAACTTTGTTAGTGCATGCATGGCATTCTCTAGTGTATGGACAACCATCACGGTTTGGGCAATGCGTTTTATGTTACTCGGCAACAAAATATGACCTTTTAGCCGATGCTTAAAAGGTCTTGGTGCTCATAACCCAACGAGACGGCACATGTTCCAAGATTTGTAATGGTTTGATGTCGACGACCCTCTATTCTCACTCTTCTTCTTTGTCTTGCCATCTAAATTTTTGCAACAGCCCTTAAAATATCAAGAACAAACTTTTATTTTGTTGATTCTTCAAATTTGATCTCGTTTCTTTTTATTATGATTTTTTATCTTAAGTAATTTATAAAATTGGTATGCCTTTTCAATTTCATCCCCTTTAAGTTTTTTCATCTTTTAAATTTGATCCTCATTCTTTTAATTATTATTTTTTTGTTTGAAATCATTTTTTAAATTGATCTTGTTTTAAGATTTCACCATATTTTGATTTTTTTTTCTTATCAAATTTAATCTTTATTCTTTAATTGCTTTTTTTTTTTGCTTTGACAAGTTTTTAAAATTTATTTTTTGAAATTGTTTCATAATAAACTTCTTGATTGAACTCAGATTCAGGGTTTTTAAGATTTGACCAGATTTATGATATTTTATCAGGTTTGCTTTTTTTATTTTATTTGTCTAAACTATTTTTTCTTCTCATTTTATCCTTCAGTATTTATTTAATTGAAAACTGGGTTTTTTTTTGTTTAGCTTGTATTGTCAAAAAATTCTCTGTTGATCTTAAAAATGACTCGATTATATCAGGGTTTTTGTTTATCATTCTTTATTAGGCTTTTGTGAATAATTTTTTAAATTTATATTTTTTATCAATCCCTTCCTTCAATGCTTGAAATAATGTTTTTAAACAATTTATAATGTTAGAATTCTTTTTCTATTTCATCCCCCATTTATTTTATTTTTCTTTTGAATATAGCTATTGTTATTTTAATTGCTATTTATTTTATTTTAGATAAATTTTTTAAATTATTTTTATTTGTTTTTTTCTCTAGGATTTTCAATTCATTTAAAAAATGACTCTGGTCTTCTAGGTTTTTTTTAATTGTTGCTCTTTGTTGGATTTACTTTGAATAATCAATATTAATTTGGTTAAGGATTAAACTACATGATTCATTACGGGTTTAGAATTTAATGGGTTGCGAGTTTGAGATCTTTGTCCAGGTTTATAAGGTTTGTTCGAGCTTTCTTGGGTTTTTTTTTTTTAAGTTGATGTTTTTTTTCAATTTTATAATTTAGAATTTATATCATTAGTGATTAGGCTTTTTTTTCTTAGATTACATTTGTTTTTTGAGCTAGATTTCAAAATAAAACACTTTTGCATCATAAAATTACATTTTTTTTTAAATTGCACCCTTTTCTATTTTTGTTATCTTTCAGATTTGATTTCTGTTATTTTTATTGCTATTTATTTTTTTGATAGGTTTTTAGATTTATTTTTTCTTTCAATTTCATCCTCCATAATTTTTTTCTATCAAATTTGATTCCTCATTGTTCTTATTGCTATCTTTTTCGCTTTTACAAGTTTTAAAAATTGATATTTTCTTTACGATTTTATCCTGCAAAATTATATTAGTTGAGAATTAAGTTTATTGATTTATTGATTCAACTTGAATCCAAGATTTCATGAATTACGAGTTTTAGATATTTGACTAAGTTTAGTAGGTTTGCTTGATTTTGCATAGTTTATTTTTCTTTTTTTAAGTTAATGTGCTTTTTACCTTCTTTTTTTTTTTTGAAGTTTTGCTTTGTTATTTTCTTTGGTTTAAATTTTATAATGTGGTCTCAGATTTATGACTAGAATCAGTTTCAAAGGTAAATACGAATTGACTTTAGTTTTTTTTATTTTTAAATTTATTTATTTTAATTTTATTATCTAATACTTGATATGTATGCTTTTCTTTCCTTTCCTATTAAGTGGCTTTTTTTATAATTTTCTTTCTATAAGATTATCTCAATCTTATTTATATTGTTATAATGTTTATGAGTTAACATAGTTTAATTAAGTTTTTTATTTTCATTTTCATCCTTTTATGTTAATTTTTTATATTGTAGATGGGTTCATGTTATTTTTTTACTTTTTTATTACTGTTTTTTATTTTTTATTGTTATATTTTTTATTTAAATTATTAATTAATATGTAACTCCGGTCTTGAATTTTTTTGTCTTACATCAAAATGAAATTTGATCGAACTACTACAAATCTTAGTAATTACTTTTGAAAGTGAATTTTAAGAAAGTGAATTATTTTCTGATGTTTGGTAGTATAATAAAAAATAAATTAAAAAATATTTTTCAGTGTTTTGTTATGTCATGGAAAATAAACTGGAAAATAATTTTCTAATATCTTATTTTTTTTCAAGTTTATTAAAATAATTAGGGACAAATCTTCCAAATTAAAATGTTGAATGAGAATGAAATTGAAAAAAATATAATTTCATAAATTCTCAAATAAAATAAATAATAATCAAAATAATAGAGATCAAATCTAAAAAATAAAAAAATAAAAAATGAAGAAATTAAAATAATAATAATTATCATTTCATAAATTATTTCAAATAAAATAAGCAACAATAAAAAATATAAGGACTAAATTTAATAGATAAAAAAATTCAATTAAAAATAATAAGGGAAAAGCAAATAACAATTATAAAAATGATGACTAAAGTTAATATAAAAATTAAATTCTAAGGGATGAAATTAAAAAAATAATATTCAAAATAAAATATATATAGTAATCAAAAGTTTGAGGACCAAATTTGATATAATCAACAAATAATATAATATTTTTAAGTTTTTTACAACTTTTAGAAAGTGTTTTTCACCTAAAATAAAGAAAAATACTTTTCTAAAAATTAAACTATATTTTTTTAACTAAAAAGTATTTTTATTTACTGAAAAGTATTTTTTATTAATCAATTTTTTTAATAAAAAATAAATATAAAAAAATTTAAAAATAATTTTTAAGAAACACTTTAAAAAAACAAACTTTAAAAAAAAACAAACATAACGTAAAGCTCTATATGTTTTTAATGTTGTTGTGATAATCATGTAAAAGTAACTGGGGGCATTAATTTGTGGGTCCTGATTCGCCAATTAGAGATTCGATTTGACTAAAGTAAATTTTCCACTTTATTTATTTAGATACCTTTGTACAAAGCTTTTGGTTTATTTAGCTTTTGCTTTTCCTGATGATGAAGTCAACCATTTTTTGTACACGTTGTGTACTGTGACAAAAAAAAATTCAATTGAAATAATTATTTTAATTAAATGATTTCTAGTCTTACATATAATTACATTTTAGACTTTAATTTTATAAAAAATAAAATAACTTATTTTTTATTTATAGAGATTTATTTTTATTTGCAAAAATTTTCTACACCACACATGTTTTTTAAAACTTATTTTTTTTAAAATCACAATTAAAAACATTATTTTTATATACTGCAACAATTTTAAAAACATTATTTTTAAAACATTATTTTTATATACTGCAACAATAAAAATTATTTTAATACCTTGCTTCACCATACTTCAAACGACTCTGTATTTGTGTCAAGCATGTATTGATATGGATACATGATGGTTATCATCATACATGTTAGGGATGTAAGAAAAGTTTATTCAATTTTTATACATGTAGAATACCCACGTAGGACATCCGACCACGCATGATGCATTTTAAGGTTGCTTTCTACTCAAACTTTTTTAATGAGATAATTAAATAAAAAGACAATAATAGTAAAAGACAAAAGAAGAACAAGAATAAGAAGAAAACAATAACAATAATACGAGGATAATATAAAATCAAAAAAGAAAAATAGCATAGCTAAATTTTAAATAAATTAAATATTAAAAAATAAAATTATAATAATAAAAAAACTTGCCCTATTTAAAAAGAGGTTTGTTTAGCAGGCTAGGTCTCTTTTGTTTATTTTACTTGTATTGAAAGGTGAAAAAAAAAAATTTTGATATAAGAAAAAAGTGATAAAAGAAAACTCAAGTTAATTCAGGTTAACTTGTTAAATTTACAACTTTAAACATGAGATCTTAATAACCTCATAGAAAAGAATCTAAGAAAATTAATGAAGTTAAATCCCCAAACAACACAATAATGGATAATGAAAGTACGGAAAAGCATAATTTAAAGAAACACCTGGAAAAAAAACTAAAGTTAACCTAGACTAATCTTTAAAACATATTACTCAGTCCATAAGATCAAGTTTGTCCCATAGAAGACAACATATGAAAGAAATCATGAAACAAAATCTTCCAATATAAAAAATAATAAAAGCAAAACAAAAAAAAATGAAAATTAAAACAAAATAATGATGATCAAATTTTACATAAAAAATAATTTTTTTAAAGATAAAACTAAATAAAAATGGTAAATGGTAAAATAAGAAAAAATAAAACAAATAGAAATTAAAAGAATAAAAATAAAAATTAAAACAAAAAAAATAAAGTAAAATATTGAAAGATAAAATTGAAACGAAAGATCAATAAAAACAAAACAAAAAATAATAATAAAAATAATAAACTTAAAGGATATAACTAAAGTTTGGGAAAAAGAAAAGAGGGATGGAGAAGAGGGAGAAGAAAAAAGTCACTTGGAGACTAACCGCAACTCTGACAACCACATGACTTGGACCACCATGAAAAGGACAACTAAATCTTTCAAATGACGATGTGAGAGGCATGTCATGTGTTGATCAAAGGATTAGTGAATTTCACAAAGATTAATTTGACACGTGAAAAAGACTATTATACCTTCAAACACAATTTGCAAATTTAGAAGTGAAGGGCAAAAAAATAATGTATTGTAGCAATCCATAATGATATATCTTGTGCTATAGTAAAACCACCATGCCTTTTAGGTTTTTGTTAATTCTAAGATGTGGTATAGTTTTAAACTAATAAATTTACTCACACTTTACTTACAAATCATTTCAAAATTATGTTTTAATAAAAAAAATGCAAATATTCTTAGCACAATTTTTAGATTGAAACTTTTTTATTATAAATATAAAATTTCATACGTGCATTTAATTAAATAAATTGAGAATTATGTGACACGGCTAAAAGATTGATATCTTCTCCTAAGTGCAAGATTGTCGAAGTAATAAATAACTCGACAAGACTGGAGTCGAATCATAGGGAGGTTAATTATACAAATTATAAATGATAATAATACAACAATAATAACAATAATAAGAATAAGAAGAAGAAGAAGAAGAAGAACAACAACAACAACAACAATAATAATAATAATAATAATAATA
>NW_011500783.1:49106-49501 GCF_000495115.2 Populus euphratica | reverse complement strand
CTCTCTCTCTCTCTCTTTATTTATTTATTTATTTTTGAAAAAGCATGTGTATGTATAGATAGTTGTGATTCTCGTTCACAACTTCCCTTGGTTTTACATCCAAGAACGGCTTAAACGACCTCTATGGGTCCGGGATAAGCTTCTTATCCAATTTTCTTAAAAACTGGCAAACATGTCTTTTTTAGTCAGATTCCCAAGACTAAGTCGATCCATCATATTCTTTATGAAAATGGAGTCATAAATCATGAATTGCATAATGCATATCTCCATCGGGATATGTTTCAAAAGTCAATAAAAGATTATCTAAAGATTCCTTATGTTTTGAAATGAATCCTGATTTTTGACAATTTTCACAAGCTTTGCAGAATGTATGTGAGTCCTTGAACATGGTGGGC
>NW_011500783.1:47659-48340 GCF_000495115.2 Populus euphratica | reverse complement strand
TATGATCTACTTCTTGTAATTCATTATCATCTCTAGGTTGCTTGTAAATGTTGAAAATATTCAGCTCCAATGTCATGTTTCCAAATGATAGATTCATCAATCCATTCCTACAATTAATCAATGCATTAGAAGTTGCTAGAAACAAACGTCCTAAAATAACAGGAAATGAATTACATGCTGTAACAAGTTTTGTATCCAAGACAACAAAATCCACATTAGTTATCTTATTTGATTAATGCAACATCATTGATAACATTATAATTGGAACCACTTGAAAACATGACAATTGTAGAAAATTATCTCAGCTTTCCAGTAAAAAAAATAGAGGTCATTCAAACTTCTAGAACTCCAGATATGGGCCAAACACTGAACAGTCTGCGGGCTGTAGGATAGATTCGAACTTCTTTTTTGTTGCTATAATTTGGACTTCAAAATGGTATTTTTAAATCTTGGGCTCCATATGAAAGTTGTAGGCCTATGTCTTACCTTTCCATCCGTATAAAGTAAACCTAAATCCAAGATTTACAGCTCCAGATATGACCCAATTACCGAATAGTGTTCCGGTTTGGACTGCACCAACATCTGTTTTCTAAGTTTGGCCATCTTTTTGTCCTTTCATTTTCAGTTCTTAAACTCATCAACCAATCCTTTTATTTATGTGATAGGCTTGCATTTAAAATG
>NW_011500783.1:47236-47394 GCF_000495115.2 Populus euphratica | reverse complement strand
AACTTCCATTAATCTATCCAGATAAACAAACTCTCATGAAATTTATATATATGCTCAATACCTCTTAAACAAGATATTAATGTACCTTTATTTTATCCTCAATATATCAACACATAGTTATGGGGCTTTTCTTGGAAGAAAACAAAATTTTTGTTCTA
>NW_011500783.1:35505-46721 GCF_000495115.2 Populus euphratica | reverse complement strand
AATCATATGTTAAAGTGTGTGTGTGAAAATTAAGGTTTAAGAATAAATGTTAAATGAGCATAAAAACAGAATTAAGTGATAACAATATGAGTGTTTGTAAACCTGAATATTTCAAGAAGTATTATAATAGACCTTGTTAAGAATAGTTACTAAGATGCATCTCAAGAATCACTTTAAAAAAATAGTTCATTTACTCTGCCATCCTAGTAACAACAATTTTGCACATGCTTTATGAAATGAAAAACACAGTTAGTTAATTTTGTTTTTGTTGTCAATTGCTACCCTCTCCCCTCAACCAAAATGAGACATTGTCCTCAATATTCTAAGGTAGAAAGATAGAGTATAGAAGACATCACCTGAAATACCAGACACTGACAAACCTGAAACACACTTAAACAAATATAAAAAACAACAAAACACAAATATTATGCTATTAATAAAACCAAAAGACACAAGTTTTTACAAACTAAGACTCAATTCGCAGTTATGATTATGACTCACATATTCCCTTGGTTTTATGTCTAAAAACAGCTTAAACGCCCTCTAAGGGTCGGGGATAGGCTTCCCATCTAGTTTTTTTAAAAACCGGCAAATAGGGTCTTTTTTTAGTCAGATTTCCAAGACTATATCAAGCATATTCTTTATGGAATAATGACCATAATCATGAATTGCACGATGTACATCTCCATTAGGATGCGTCTCAAGAGTCAACAAAAGATTATCTAAAGACCCCTTACTCAGGTCATCCTTAATGAATTGTATTCTATCTTCATGGTTTATAGATATCATTCCTAAAGAACAACATTGTGCATTACAAGTCCATATGGCACATCGATGACAGACTTTCAGTCGTTTTGCACGACGTCTCTTTGCAAAAGTGCTTTTACCTAAATCTAAGATCTACAACTCCAAATATGACCCAATTACCAAACAGTGTTCCAGTTTGGACTACACTAACATCTATTTTCTAAGTTTGGCCATCTTTTGTTCTTTCAATTTCAGTTCTTAAATTCATCAATCAATCCTTTTATTTATGTGACAAGCCTGCATTTAAAATTAACATTCACCATAAATTAAAGGTATCTTATATTATTAGAAGTATTATTATAAAACATGTTTTAGTTAGGGAGTTATTAATACTTCAAGTACAAAAATAATGATATAAAACCTTCATAAAAATACACTTTTAAGTACTAATTATTATGAATAAAGGTAAATGTTAAAAAAAATATTAACACAAGTTACAGACTAAATCAAGAAGCTCAATATAAATCAAAATATCAGATTTCATATCTCATAGAGTTATTTAATTTTTTTATTTAATTATATCTCGATAATGTTTTACAAGAAAATTCATAATTTAAATTCTATCGAAACAAAATAATTTGCTTGTATAATCATTCTTTTTTCTTATTAAGCTATTTTTCTTAACCAAAAAATGTTGTCTTACTGATGATGTAATAAAAATCAAAGGTGATTATAAAAAAAATATAAAATGGTCTCTAAACAATCCAAAAAATGATTAAAAAAATATCTCTTTAATTAAAACCTCTTTATTTTATCAATGCGATTCTTCTTTTTTTTCTGGTAATTTTTTAGTCGAGATGTTTATTTTTTAAAGCAAAGAAATATCTTAATTATAGAAAACATATTAATAAAAAAATAATGGTTTCATTATTATATCATGTATATATGACAAATAATATAAGAATAATACAATATAACTTTTTAGAATTCGTTTTAAGCAAACATACATAATAAACCACACGATTATGCTTAGGTGGCCAAGCACACCTAGCCCATTTAAAAGAAGATCATATTTATATGCATGATCTTTTTCTTTTTTCTTTTTTTTTTTGTAGAAAGAGAGGATGACATGTTATCCATTTTTTTGTTAAAAAAAGAAGAAGCAAACAACGTTTGTCTTCTTATCATATTATTTATTATTTCGACACTCCTGCACTTGGAAGAAAATATCAATCTTTTAGTCAAGTCAATATCAAATAAAGTTATTCAATTTTTTTATTTAATTATATGTCAATAATGTTTTACAAGAAAACTAATAATTTAAATTCTATCAAAACAAAATAATTTTCTTGTATAATCCTTCTTTTTTGTTATTAAGCTATTTTTCTCAACCAAAAAATGTATCTTACTAAGCAAGTACTTTGTTTAATAAATATCAAAGGTGATTACAAAAAATACAAAATGGTCTCTGAACAATCTACAAAATGATTAAAAAATACATCTTTTTAATTAAAATCTCTATATTTTATCAATGCGATTCTTTTTTTTTTTGTTGTAATTTGTTAGTCTAGATGTATATTTTTTAAAGCAAAGAAATATCATAATTATAAAAAACATATTAATAAAAAAATAATGGTTTCATTATTATATCATGTATATATGACAAACAATATAAAAATGATACAATATAACTTTTTGGAGTTTGTTTTAAGCAAACATACAATAATAAACCATGCGCTTATGTTTAGGTGGCCAAGCACACCTAAACCATTTAAAAGATGATCACATTTATATGCCCGATCTTTTTTTTTTGTAAAAAAAAGATGACATGTTATCCATCTTTTTGTTAGAAAAAAAAGAAGAAGCAAATAATGTTCATCTGCTTTTCAGGTTATTTATTACTTCGATATTTCTGTACTGAAGAGAAAACATTAATATTTTAATCGTGTCAATATCACATAAAGTTATTCAATTTTTTTATTTAATTATATGTCAATAATATTTTACATGAAAATTAATAATTTAAATTCTATCAAAACAAAATAATTTGCTTGTATAATCCTTGTTTTTTTTTATTAAGCTATTTTTCTCAACCAAAAAATGCAGCCTTACTAGGCAAATGTACTTTATTTAATAAAAATCAAAGGTGATTATAAAAATAAAAAATGGCCTCTAAACAATCTACAAAATAATTAAAAAAATACATCTTTTTAATTAAAACCTCTTTATTATATCAATGCAATTCTTTCTTTCTTTTTTTGGCAAATTGTTACTCTAGATGTTTATTTTTTAAAGCAAAGAAATATCATAATTATAGAAAACATATTAATAAAAAAAATGATAGTTTTATTATTATATCATGTATTTATGAAAAAAAAATACAAAATTAATACAATATAACTTTTTAGAGTTTGTTTTATGCAAACATACGAAAATAAATAAAATTGTGTAAAAAGGCTAAAATAACAAAATTTTATGGAAAAAAAAAGGAAAAATCACCAAGGGCAATAAAAATTAAACTATGGTTTCTTGGTTCAAAAATTTTATTTTTCAATTTATTGTCACCTAAAAATACCTCATAAACATTATTATAATGTCAATAAATCAATCTCTCAATTCAAATTGCTCCTAAATTAGCCTAAAAATAAAAAAATCAAACTGTAACAAATTCTTCTTCCAACCTCAATCTCCTCTTTCATTTCTCAAACATAAGGACCAGCTCGTGAACCATAATAAAATTTTTAAAAACTAAAATGATTAAAATGGATACAAAAGTTAAATAGGTGGATCAAAACTCACATATATCATGAATTTGAAATTAATAATTATTTTTAGCCATATTTTATATTTTTGCACTCATTTTTTTTTAATTTTATCTGTCATTCACAATTTCAAACTATCACTCATTAAATTATTGCACAAAAGAATTCAATTTAAAAAAAATATAGCCACGAAGGAAAAAAAAAAGAAGTTGTTACTGTTCATATATACATTAACCACCAGCCCCATTGTTTTAGTAAATTTGTTAATAGCATACGACTAGTTGTATGGTTTAAAAGGATCCTTGACAGCCTAATATATATATAATAAAAAAAAACTCAAAGATATTTTGTGTATACATCTAATAATGTTCAAAGTCCATCATTTGATAGTTGAAGAAGTGATTGTGATGATAATCGTTGTAGTTGCTTGCGGATGCTTGTTTCCATAACTTCAAGTTATATACTGCCTCGATCTCTTGCTGCTATGTAACTTGATTGATGAATGAGTTGATTTTTGCCCTAATAATGAAAAAACAACTCATAGAACTGCTGTAAGATAGGATTAGCGATATTTTAGTGAAATGAATGAATGCGAGGACGAACAAGAAAAAAAACCAATCAATCTTCGTTGGGAAGATAATTCAAGCAATCTTCAAGATTTGATTGCGCAGTGGAAATGTCTGAAACATTTGGAAACGTAGGAAAAGTCCAAGCATGAAAAGGGGCGTTTTGGTCCCACCGTCAGATCTCTTTGGGACTCCCAAATCTCACTCTTGTCGCCTCTGCTACTGGCAAATCACCGTTTTGAAACGTGGTGTCCTGTAATTTTTTTTTAAATATTTAAATTAATATTATTTAATGTTTTTATTTGTTGATATATATATATATATATATATAATTAATTTTAAAGTATTTTCAAAGTCACAAAATATTTTTAAAAATAATTTTTATATCATAATCTCAAACACAATCTAAATTTATTGTTGTTCTTTTCATTTCCCTCCTTTTCTTTTTCTTTTTTTTTTCTTTTTTTCTTAATTTTATCTATCAATATTTTCTTGACTTTAAATTTTTTTATAATTTATTTTAATTTATCAGATAATTTAGTTTGATCAAATATGTTAGTGTCCTAATATTAAAAGAAATTATCTTTAATTTTTTTAAACTTCAAACCATGTTAGCTTTGGACTTGCTAAGTCAATTGATACATATCAAAATAATATCTCACATGATTTAATTTTAAACCTGAATAAAACAAAGAATCACAACAAAGAATCACGTTGGTATGTTCTAAAGTTGATTCAAATTTAATTATAATGTCTAATAGTGGCCTGGAAACTACACACACATATAGGATAAGAATTCATAAAACTAATAATGAAAAGTTAAATGAGTAAATCAAATTTTGGAATAAAAAAGGTGACTTTGGATTTTATGAATTTAAAATAAATTATCCATGTGTTAAATTAAAATTTAAAGTTAGAAGATGGTGAGAAAATAAAAAAATGAAAAATGCATATAAAAACCAAATAGAAGACATAAAAAGGGAAAGTGATGTTTTGAGATATAATTTAATGAAATTTGATGTAGTTTGTTTTAAACTTAGTATTAAAAAGCATCTAAATTTGAAAAATATGACCTAAAAATCA
Source organism: Populus euphratica (assembly GCF_000495115.2). NCBI lineage: Eukaryota > Viridiplantae > Streptophyta > Magnoliopsida > Malpighiales > Salicaceae > Populus > Populus euphratica. The sequence goes on along the minus strand of NW_011500783.1, from coordinate 41,563 downwards.
TGAAGAGTACAATGTAAGCTCATAAACTAAAAATTGATAAATTAGTAATAAGTATGGTAAACCCGTAACCTAAAAATTAATAAATTATTGATAAGTATGGAGAATTTTTATAAATTTAAGGTGAAAATATTTAGAAAATTATTTTAGGTTTTTCAAATGAATTAATACTATTTTTTCTCAAATTTTGTTCCTTTCCGGGTTAAAAACTATGTGATTGCAAGTGAATAATTTTGATTGCCAACATAAACTTATGTGCAATCGCACAGTTTTTAACCCATAATGGAACAAAATTTAAGAAAATTTTATATTATAAACAGGAATGGATGTTCCTAATGAACTAGATAAAAATATGGACAATTTAAGTAGATAAAGTAATATAAAAAATTTAGATTTTCGGTGTAAATTTCATGAAAATTTGAATTCTAAAAGGCCTTGCGAGAGTGCCAATGGATGAAAAATACAAAAAATAACACATGTATTAAGTAATGGTATTTTTATAAATAAAAAGTAAAAAATCTCTTCTCTTTTTTAAAACTTAAGCCAGCAACCTTTAAAAGAGAGAAGAAACCTTCTTTTTATTCTTTTCTTCAAAGTTAGAGATTTCTTCTTAAATTTAAGGGTTAGAGAGTGTAGAAAGATGGTTTCATTAGGGGAACACACCTATTCTCTTTCTTTTAGAGAGTTGGCTGATGGTTGTTAAAAAAACAAGAGAGAGAGCCCACCGTTAAAGGTAGATAAATAATGATTATGGAGAAGGAAGATGGATTGAAAGAAAAGCTAGCAAGGAATCAAAAAGTTGGATACAAATTTGAATGGTAAAGTGTTCTTTATTCATTATGTTGAGTTGAATTTAGGCAATTCAAAATCAAATCCCTAACTTTTTCAAATTAAGGTTCTTGAAAACAATCGGGGAAAATGTGTTTAGTGTAAAATTATTAACTTGACATGAATTAAGTACTAGGTAGAGTAAAAATTATGAAAGTTATTAAAAGAACAATTTTGGGTAAAACATACACTTAGGGCTGACCATGGGAGGTATTATGTAGAGATGAAAATTTTGTTTGAATTTCTTATGAATTTGTGTTAGTTTGATGAGTAAGTTTAAGTAATTAATATGAACTGAAGGTTTAAGTAAACTAGGTGAATTTTCTTATTCCCTGTGTGTTATCTAAATGTAAGGATTTTAGGAAAGGTGTGGACTTAAGGTGTGTGTATCTTATGATGATAAAAGGTAGGATAATATGAAGGTTTTTGTAGTGGTATTTAAAGAAAAAAATTATATATGTAAAATGCATGTTGGTAATTTTTATGGTGTAAAGAAAAGTGTATGTTTGAGATTTAGAAACTTGAATGTGTAGAGAAGAAATGGAACTCTAACATCCAAAAATTTTAGTCTGTAAGGCTATTTTGATGGCCTAAAAATATACAATCAAAGGTTATTCTGACAACCACAAATTTACATGTGTGGGGGAGGGTTGTTATGATAGCCCAAAAAGATATGAACAAAGATTGTTATGACAACCATAAAATTTTGAGTGTATATGGTTGTTTTGATGGCTTGTAATTACACAAACATAAACTGTTGTGACATCCATTAACTTGCATGTGTAAGGTCTATTATAATGACCCAAAAACATATGAACATGGGTTGTTATGACAACCATAAATGTGTGATATTATGAGCTACATTGATATCATAAAAAGTGTTTAAAACATGGGCTATTATGATAGCTATAAATGTGTGAAATGTCAATCATAAAAGTCATAAATGGGTATAAGTGAAGACAATTATGGCCCAAAGAATATATGAATATGTTAAAGTTATCGCACTAAAAACATGAACGTGTATAAATGATGATATTAAGACCTAATTTATTCGAATAATGATTTGAAAAAAAATATGGCAAAATAATAAGTCTTATTAAAATTTGTGAAATTTCTTGTTAAAGAATTGGGGACGACTTAAGAAATTAACAATGATTGATTAAACTGTTTGGGTATTTTTAAAAAAAATGTTGAGGTGAGGAAAATTATGAATAGAATTGAGTTAAATTAAACAAACAAGTTTAAGAAATTACACGTTGAGTTAATGACTTTGTGAGAATTTAAATAAACCCCCAATTTTAAATAAAAGTAAAATAAAATAAAATAATTCTTAGTAAATTAATTCTAAAGGTTAACCAAAATAGGATAAAGGTTAACCAAAATGGGATACAGATTTAAATGAAAAATACTCAAATTAAATAAAATAAAAAGCATTATGATAATTTAGGGGGATAATAGGGTGGTATAAAAAGGTCATTGGCTTCTTTGAAAAGCCAAGGTGGTCGGCCAAAGAAAAGGAAAAGAAAAGGAAAGATGGATTTTTTCATCTTTACTTGCAGAAACAGGGCACAAATGAATTGTTTCACTAAAATGGTGACTATACAAGAGACTAATAGTGAGAAATTAGTATTTAATAGAGAAAGGAAGGTGATACCCAATTGCATGATTCCAGTAATGAAAATTGAGAAGATGATAAAAAAAAGGGTTATCTATTTATTTAGCTCATACGAAAGATATGAAAGAAAGTAGAATAGAATTAAGTGGTATCCTTGTTGTGAGAGAATATCTGGATGTGTTCCCAAAGGAATTACCAGGATTGTTCTTAGTTTGAGAGATTAAAGTTTTGATTGAAATACTACCAGGAACCACTCATATAACACATTCTCCCTATAGGATGGCACCTACAAAGTTGGTCAAGTGGAAAGTTTAACTCTAAAAGTTGTTAGTTAAAAGATTTATTTGGTCTAGTAATTTACCGTGAAAAGTTCCAATACTATTTATAAAGAAGAAAGATGATTTGTTTAATCCATTAAAAGGGACCAAGGTATTCTTGGAGATAAATTTGATATTAGGGTACCATTAGTTGCAGATCAAGGAAAAAGATGTACCAAAAACATCCATTTGAACTCGTTATAGGTATTACGAGTTTCTGGTAATGCCTTTTGGGCTGACTAATGCCCCAACAATATTTATGGATCTAATGAACCGGATGTTTCAACCATTTTTAGACTAGTATATGGTAGTATTTATTAGTGATATATTGATATATTCAAGTTCTTATATGGAACATGAACGCTATTTTAGGAATGTATTGCAGATTTAAAGGGAGAATCGATTGTATGCTAAATTGGATAAATGTGAGTTTTAGTTAAAGTAAGTGATTTTTTTAGGCATGTTATATCATTTGAAGGGATATTTATGGATCCAATAAAAATGAAAGTTGTATTGAGATGGGAAAGACCCGCTAGTGAAATTAAGATATGTAGTTTTTTAGGTCTAGTATGACATTATTGGAGACTTATAAAGGGCTTCTCTATAATAGTGCCCTTTGAGTCGTTTGACTCTTAAAGAAGTAAAATTTGAGTGGTCAAGGGAATATGAGGAAACCTTCTAGCAATTAAATAAAAAGCTAACTTTTGTTCGAATAGTAACCTTTCCCTTAGGGACTGAAGGGTTTATAATTTATAATAACACCTCCCATAAGGGTTTGGGTGTGTGTTAATGTAGCATGGAAGGGTAATTGTTTATGCATTAAGGAAATTGAAACTGCATGAAGTAAATTATCTGGTGCATGATCTAGAACTTGCAGCAATAGTATTTGCACTCCGGATATGGAAACAATGTATGGATTTTGGATTTAGATTTTCACTAATCATAAAATTTTGAAGTATTTGATGTTGAAAAAGGAATTGAATATGTCACAAATATGTTGGGTAGAACTAATAAAAGACTATGATTGTGTTATTTATTAACAATTAGGGAAAGTTAATGTGATTGTAAATGCTCTGAGTTGAAAAGAAAAAGTTATAGTGAGTAATATGAAGTGAAGAGAGCTAATTGAGATGAAACATATGAGTGTGTAATTTAGTTTAGGGCTTGAAAGGTCTTTGTTAACACAAATTAAAGTTTGTTTTATACTACGGGATAATGTATTTAAAGCTTAATTATTAGATGGGAAGGTAAAGAAGGTTAGGGAAAAGGTAAATCAAGGGAGTGAAATAACTTTTCAAATCTTGAATGATGGGTTAATGGGTTAATGGCTATTAGTAGACTTATATATTTTTCTGGTGATAAGACCCTTAAAGTAGAAGTACTAAGAGAGGCTTAGGAATCCTATTTTGTAGGGTATCCCAGGAGTATCAAGATGTATAAAGACTTGAATAAATTTTATTAGTGGTCTAATATGAAAAGAGAAATGACAGAGTTTATGGAAAAATATGAAAGTTATCAGTAAGTAAAAGTGGAACACTAGAAACTTGCTATGAAGTTGTAGCCGTTGTTTATTCCAGAATGGAAATAGGAAGATATCAACATGGACTTCGTATCTGAATCATCCAACGAAAGGAAGGGCAATTATGTTATATAGGTAGTTATGGACCGTTTAAAAATATCTAATTTGTTTCTATTATTAAAGATGATGGGTTTCATGAATAAACTAGTAAAATTATATATAAACAAAGTGATAAGGTTACATGGAGTGCCCATATCAATAGTGTTAGATTGAGATTCAAGGTTTACATCAAGGTTGTGGCCTAACATACAACGTGTTTTGGGAAACAAGTTGAACCTGAACACTACTTTCCACCCTTAAACAGATGGTCAGTCTCAAAGAAACATTCAAAACCTAGAAAAACTTCATAAAACATATGTGCTAAAATTCAGGGGTAACTAAGAAGACCTTTTACCTTTAAAAGAGTTTACTTATAATAATAATTATCATATTACCATAGGAATACCTTTTTATAAAGCTTTATATGAAAACAAATATCAGACTCTAGTTTAATGGGATGAAGTTGGTGACATGAGCCTTATTGGGTCTGAATGGGTACAAGTCACTATGAAACAGGTGAAAATTATAAAATAAAAATGAAGGTGCTTTAAGATAGATAAAAGAGTTACACTGATAATCAAAAGAATTGTTTAAAGTTTCAAATGGGGAATAAAGTTTTTTTAAAGGTAGCACCTTGCAAGAATACTATTCAATTCATAATGAAAAAGAAATTAGCATCAAGGTATACTGAACCTTTGAAAATCACCAAAATAATAGGATTTGTCACCTATAGATTGGCGTTACTGCTACATCTTTCCACAATACGTGATGTTTTTCACGTGTTTTTGCTCTAAAAAACTAAGGTGGATCCTTTTAGAGTGTTGCCATTGGTCTCAATAGAGGTCAGGTAACACGACTAAAAAATTGATGTTTTCTCCTAAGTGCAGGAGTATCGAAGTAATAAATAACCCGGCAAGACTGGCGTAGAACCACAAGGAGGTTAATTGTATAAATTATAGATAACAATAATACAACAACAACAATAACAATAACAATAACAATAACAAGAATAGTAATAGTAATAGTAATAATAATAGTAATACTAGTAGTAGTAGTATTAATAATAATAATAGAAGAAAAAGAAAAAGAAAAGGAAGTTGATAAGAACTTTGAGATGGAAGATCAATGTAAGGATTAAACAATGATAAAAAATATCAAGGTTAGAGGATCCACTAATGGTATATCAAATAAATATCATATAAACTCTTATTATTCAATTGGAAACCACACACAAAAAAGGTTCCAATCAGATTATAAATTGTTAACATGATTACAATAGTTATTTTATTCGATTAATGATAATACTTGTAAATCTCGTCAGACATTTATGATTATAACTTATATTAACAACAAATCAAGTTCTTTTCATAGCTTAGGTATCGGTTATACCATACAATATGGACTATAAAAGTACCAAGTATTTGTTGTACCAAGTGTTATACAACATAAATCTAGACTAGTCATTAAACAAGCAAAGTATTAAAGAGTGAACAAGATAACAAATACAAAACATATTAGTATCAAACATTAAGATCCATGTTGAGTTTACACTATAATTATTCTGATACCATTAGTGTAACCTTTTCACCTTGACATAATAAACTTAACTAAATAAAATGAAAGAAAAATAAATAAATACACAAGATAAGAACATAAATAAGATAAAAGTTAACTAAGAAAATG
>NW_011500783.1:0-35495 GCF_000495115.2 Populus euphratica | reverse complement strand
AAACAAAATAAGAACATAAATAAAATAAGAGTTAAGTCAGTAAAGGAAAGGAAATGAAAGACATAAATAAGATATTAATGAAAATAAAAGTTAAGCAATACAAGGAGAGAAATAAAAAGCATGATCTTGATCTGGAGATCAAGATGCCTAAATGCATGGCAAATGCCTCCTTTTATAGGTCAAAATTGGGAACTATTGATTTGATAACTAATTGATGAGTGGGTGGTCAACTCTTGACTTGGTGACAATCTTTATCTTCTCTTATTTACCCAAAACATCATTGATAACATTATAATTGGAACCACTTGAAAACATGACAATTGTACAAAATTATCTCAGCTTTCCAATTAAAAAAATAGAGGACATTTGGACTTCTAGAACTCTAGATATGGGTCAAACACTGAATAGTGTGCGGGCTGTAGGATAGATTCAAACTTTTTTTTTTGTTGCTATAATTTGGACTTGAAAATGATATTTTTAAATCTTGGGCTCTATATGAAAGTTGTAGGTCTATGTTGATTGTGCATCAAAAGTGTCATTAAGTCTCTTGTTTTACATATGTATTTATTGTTTTTATTTGGTTGTTTTTATAATAATTGATGTGTTTTTTAGTAATGAAGTTTGTTTTAATGTTTCGATAGGTTTTTGGAGCTTAAATGAATTAATTCAGAAAATTCAACGTCAGAATTCAGAACAAAGAATTGAAGAGACATTTAGTTGAAGATTGAAGCAAATCTTGGTTCAAATAAGTGCTCCAAATTTGTCCCAAAAATCAATTCTATTCCAATTCTAGAAAAGAATATCATATGATTTATTTCAAGCCCAAACTTGCCTTATGTTGTGTGCAAACTTCAACCATTAAACACTCAAGGTTTCAATGTCAATCTTAGCCCAAATAATAAGTACATTTGTATACTTATTTGATGCTCAAATTCAGCCCAAAATCAGCCTCAAATCAGCCCTAAATCAACCCCAAATCAACCCAAACACAATCCATGATCTTACATGTCCACACAACAAATAACAATTGATTTATTTTGGGTAATCCATTGATCCAAGAAGGCAAGCACATGGATGGAAAGCTGGAGGGGATATTTTAACATTATTTTGGGTCAAAAAGAAGAAGGAGACACCTCATAAATGAGGAAGAAAAACATGCACCAAAGTAGTTGTAAAGCTGTCTTGATTTGATTTTTCAGAACATCTTTCGGTGTTTTGCCTATAACTTTTGACTCAGGTGTCCAAATGAGTTGTTCTTTAATGATCTGGAATGGTCACAGAATTTCCTATAAATATGTCTCTAATAGACTTCTCAAACAAAAGCTTCTAAGAGGGTCGTGTTTTGCCCATAACTTTTGACTCAGGTGTCCAAATGAGCTGTTCTTTAATGATCTGGAAAGGTGACAGAATTGCCTATAAATATGTCTCTAATAGACTTCTCCAAAAAAAGCTTCTAAGAGGGTCGAATTGCTGTCCAAAGTTAGAGTCAGATTTGTGTCCGAATTTTTTCTGAAATTGTATTGTGTTCTTCTTTATAGATTTCGGTTCTTTAGTTTGTAAAACTTATTTTTTCAGTTGGATTCAAGTTCTTTCATGTTTATTGAAGTGTTCTTATATATAATCATGGTTGGCTAAACTCTTTCTTGGATCCAAATCAAGGATAATGGTGATTGAGGTGAGTTCTTTAGGATATGAATGAATCTTAATGTTTATCTTCTTATTTTCTTCATGAATGATTTATTATTGTAAAGAAATTTTAGAAATCATTTAGGTAATGTTATAATCTTGAATTTTTATGCACAAACTTTAGTTTTGGTATAGAGATTGCTTGATTCAATGTCTTACTTAATATGAAAGTACTTGTTCATTCTTAAGCAATAATCAATTTTCATCCTTTTAAATTTCATTGTAATATCTTCTGATCTAATATCACCATCGTTGATATTAGGTTGAGTTATCTTATATATGTTGAAGAAATCACCAATACATCACCATTAAAATTGATTTGGACCAAGACTTACTTTTCTTGTCATTTAAAATCTATTTACATTTTTTTTTATCTTTGAAAACAAATCCATCAATTATTTTCAACCAAGTTATTGTTAATTTAATTTCTCTTGAGTTTTTTTTTGTTACTTAGCTTAATTTCCAGATCTAGCTCTCTGTGGATATGACCTCGATCTTACCGAGTTAATTGCTACATCGCACACTCGTGCACTTGCGAGTTAAAACAAGCCGATCATAAAAAGCGGTCAAGCAATTTTGGTGCCGTTACTGGGGAGCTAGCAAGGAAAGGTAACAAATTTAGATTTGATTATTGGAAAACTAAAAAAAAAATCATATAAAATTTTTTTTAATTGGCTGGTTTTACCGCCTCAAAAAAAAAATTAAAAAACAAATCAAGTGGCTGGTTTTACCGCCTAAAAAAAATTTGACCTTAACGTTTTGGATATTGGACTATTAATTGTTGGATTTTGGTTGGTGCAATCATTTTTCTTTTATTGTTTATTCTTATTAGTTTTTAATATTTTTCTTGTTTATTTCATTTTATTTGGTTGATATTGTTTTTATTTATTGTCTAAAGTGTTTGGTCGGTATTACCGCCTTTGTTTTTTTTTATTCATGCTTGTTATAATTATCTTTTAATGTTTATTGTTGTTATTTTTCTTATATTTATTGTCTAAAGTGCTTGCCCGGTATTACCGCCTTTTTATTCAAGCTTGTTATAATTATCTTTTAATGTTTATTGTTGTTATTTTTCTTATATTTATTGTCTAAAGTGCTTGGTCGGTATTACCGCCTCTTGTTTATTTCAGTTTATTTCAGTTTATTTTGTTGTTTTGCTATGATTATTTTTCTTATATTTATTGTTTGAAGTGCTTGGCCGGTATTACCGCCTTTTTATTCAAGCTTCTTATAATTATCTTTTAATGTTTATTATTGTTAATAGTGCTTATTAGTTGGAGAGTGAATTTCTTAATTTGTTGTATTTTTATTTTTGAGCTATTACTTTTATTTGCAATTTTTTTTCTTTTCTTTCCTTTCTTTTTATATTCATATAATTGTTATATTATTATTATTATTATTATTATTATTATTATTTTATCATGGCTAATGTTGAAGATGTAGAGGGTGAAGGGAGTGTTCAAGGTAATGGACCTCCACAATTCAATGATCAACCTAATTTTCGAACTCTTAGAGAGTATCTTCACCCGGCTAGACAAAGTATACCTTCGTGTATTATCCTACCTCTTAACCAACAAGCTTTCAATTTGAAACCGGGCATGATTCAACTTCTTCCCACATTTCATGGTATGGATTCTGAAAATCCATACATACACATTAAAGACTTTGAAGAGGTATGTAATACTTTTATTGATAGAACATGCACCGAGGAAACCATTCGGCTTAAATTGTTCCCATTCTCTCTAAAGGATAAAGCCAAGCTTTGGCTAAACTCCTTGTGTCCTAGGTCTATAGGTACATGGAGAGAAATGCAAGCTGAATTTTTGAAAAAAATACTTCCCCACTCATAGGACAGCAGCTTTACAACGTCAAATGATGAATTTTTCTTGTAGTCCAAATGAGTCATTTCACCAAGCTTGGGAAAGGTTCAAAGACTTGTTAAATGCATGCCCTTATCATGGTTTTGAGATGTGGAGGTTAGTGAGTTTCTTTTATGACTCTCTTACCGCAGATTTTAAAAAGTTAGTGTCAACCATGTGTAATGGTGAGTTTTATGACAAAGAACCAGGTGAGGCCTTTGATTTTTTTGATTAATTGGCTAAAAACACAAAGCAATGGGAGACTTCTCTCCCAGTTCATGTTGAGTCTAGAAACACCATTTCTCATTCAAGTGGGAAGTTTCAATTGAAAGAGACTGATGACCTCAATGCTAGATTAGCCTCATTGGCTAGGAAAGTAGAGTCTCTTGAGATTAAAAAAGTGCATGTCATAAGTGAACAACAAGAGGAAAGTTGTGTTGTTTGTGAGAGCAAAGGGCATAGGACAACTGAGTGTCCTACCATTCCAGCTTTCAAGGAAGTGCTATATGGCCAAACTTCTAATTCAAGTAATGTTAGAAAGCCATTTCCAAACCAAGTAGGCAATCCCTACTCTGAGACCTATAATCTTGGATGGAGGAACCGCCCAAATTTTGGATGGAGAAATGAGGGCTCTTTAGTACCTCAAACATTTCAACCTCCACCCCAACCATTTCATGCTCCCACACATAACACATACCAACCACCTCATAAGAGATCTTTAGAGGATACTCTTCAACAATTCATGCAAACGCAAGGAGGAATCAACAACCAAGTTTACAAATTCCAAGACCAGACCAATAGGACCTTAGATGACATTCGAAGTCAACTAACTCAGTTGACTCAATCATTAAGCATTCAAGAGAAGGGAAAAATCCCAGCTCAACCAATGCCCAATCCTAGAGGTCAGGTACACATGAGTGAATCCTCACCTAGTGAACCTTCAAACCATGAACAAGTCCAAGTCATCACTACCCTTAGAAGTGGAAAGATTGTTGACAAAGGTGTAGGTTTTAGGATTCCTAAAGGTATTGTAGAGGAGAAATCTAGGGAAAGTGAAGAGGGAATCAAAACACAAGTGACAAATGAGAGTTTAAGTGACAAAGAAGGTGAGATAAATGAGAAAGAGATGAGTGAGAAAGGAGATGATTCAAGAAAAATTGGAGTCAAAATGAGTGATTTAGAATTTGTTCCTAGAGCACCATTTCCACAAAGGTTAAGGAAACCTAAACAAGATCTTATGAACTCAGAAATCTATGAATTGTTTAAACAAGTGAAAGTCAATATTCCACTCCTTGATGCAATTAAACAAGTTCCATCTTATGCAAAGTTTCTTAAGGATTTATGCACAGTCAAAAGGAGATTGAATGTGAAAGAAAGAGCTTTTTTGACTAAACATGCTAGTGCCATCATCCAGTTTAAGACCCCTCCCAAATACAAAGATCCTGGTTGTCCTACCATTTCATGCATTATTGGAAGTCATAAGATAGATCAAGCTTTGTTGGATTTAGGAGCAAGTGTGAATTTAATACCCTACACTGTTTATGAACAATTAGGTTTAGGAGAAATCAAGCCTACTCGAATCACCCTTCAATTGGCTGATAGGTCAATCAAGATTCCCAGGGGTATCGTTGAGGATGTGTTGGTCCAAGTAGATAAATTCTACTTTCCTATTGATTTTGTAGTGTTAGACACCGCACCAATTCAAGGTTCTAATGCCCCCATCCCAGTCATCTTAGGGAGACCTTTCCTAGCTACATCCAATGCCTTAATTAACTGTAGGAATGGGGTGATGAAATTGTCTTTTGGGAATATGACTGTGGAGATGAACATATTCAATGTCTCCAAACAAATCGGGGAACATGAGGACATTAGAGAGGTAGATTTCATCCAAACAGTTTGTCAAGAACACTTTGAGAGAGTGTGGATCAAGGATCCATTGGAGAGAACTTTAATTCATGATGAAAGATTTTGTTCTTTGGAATGTGTTGATGAGGAAGTAAGAGAACTCGAGACTTATCTAGATCCAATGCCTATTATGTCAATAGGTCAATGGACCCCATCATTTGAGCCTTTGATTTCACCCCAAGTGAAAGTTGAGGAATCTCTTGTCCAGCCTGATAAACTAGAAATGAAGCCTTTACTGAGTGATCTTAAGTATGCATTTCTAGGGGAAGATGAATCATATCCTATTGTGATCTCATCAAAACTTAGCATAGAGCAAGAACACAAACTTTTGAGAGTGGTGAGAAAACACAAGAAAGCAATTGGGTGGAAAATTACTGACTTGAAAGGAATTAGCCCTCTTTTATGTACACATAGAATCTATCTTGAAGAAGAGGCTAAATCTGTGAGGCAAATGCAAAGACGATTGAACCCAAACATGAAGGAAGTAGTAAGAGGTGAAGTGCTTAAGCTACTTGATGCAGGTATCATTTACCCTATTGCAAACTCAAAATGGGTTAGTCCAACCCAAGTTGTCCCAAAAAAATCTGGAGTCACGGTAGTGAAGAATGAAAATAATGAGCTGGTACCAACTAGAATCCAAACTGGATGGCGTATGTGCATTGATTATCGTAAATTGAACATGGTGACTAGGAAGGACCATTTTCCGCTTCCATTTTTAGACCAAGTGCTTGAAAGAGTAGCTGGAAGAGCTTTCTATTGTTTTCTGGATGGATACTCAGGTTACAACCAAATTGAGATTTCTTTAGAAGACCAAGAAAAAACCACTTTCACTTGTCCTTTTGGTACTTATGCTTATAGAAGAATGCCATTTGGTTTGTGTAATGCACCAACCACTTTTCAAAGGTGTATGATGAGTATCTTTAGTGACATGGTGGAAAATTTTTTAGAAGTTTTCATGGATGATTTTTCAGTTTATGGGGATTCTTATGAGTTGTGTCTAATGAATCTAGAAAAAGTTCTTGAAAGGTGTGAAGAGAGCAATCTTGTACTCAATTGGGAGAAGTGTCATTTTATGGTGACACATGGCATTGTTTTAGGTCACATTGTCTCTTCAAAAGGGATAGAGGTAGATAAGTCAAAAGTGGAAGTCATTCAAAAATTAACTACCTCTAAGACTGTGAAAGATGTGAGATCCTTTTTAGGACATGTTGGTTTTTATCGAAGATTCATTCATTCTTTTAGTACCATTGCCAAACCATTATGTAACTTGTTGTCACAAGATGTCCCATTTGATTGGACATCAAAATGTCAAGAAGCTTTTGAAAAGCTTAAAGGGTTGTTGACAACTACACCAATCATACAAGCTCCTGATTGGTCTTTACCATTTGAACTGATGTGTGATGCTAGTGATTTTGCGGTTGGGGCTGTTTTAGGGCAAAGAAAAGACAAGAAACCTCATGTCATATATTATGCTAGCAAGACTTTGAATGATGCTCAATTGAATTACACTACAACTGAAAAAGAACTCTTAGCTGTGGTCTTTGCATTAGACAAGTTTAGGTCTTATTTGGTTGGATCTCTTGTTATTGTTTTCACTGATCATGCAGCATTGAAATATTTGCTCACAAAACAAGATGCTAAACCACGTTTGATTCGATGGATCCTCCTACTCCAAGAGTTTAACATTGAAATTCGAGATAAAAAGGGAGTAGAGAATGTAGTGGCTGATCATTTATCTCGTCTTTCAAGCTATAAGACCATAATCAATGAATCTCCAATAAATGAACTCTTTGCTGATGAAAATTTATTTTGTGCAGGTACTATCTCTTACATTGGTTCTCCATGGTATGCTGACATAGCAAATTACCTAGCCACAAGTCAGATTCCTTCTCATTGGTCTAAACTTGACAAACAAAAATTCTTGCGCAATGTGCGCACCTTTTTTTGGGATGACCCCTACCTATTTAAATATTGTCCTGACCAGATTATTAGGCGGTCCATCCCTGATCATGAAATTCCAAGGGTCATTAATTTTTGTCATGCATTAGCCTGTGGTGGGCATTTCTCTTCCAAGAAAACCATTGCCAAAATCTTGCAGTGTGGTTTTTATTGGTCTACCATGTTTAAAGATGTTCATGCCTTTTGTGTTAGATGTGACCGATGCCAACGACTAGGTAGCCTCACTAGGCGTAACATGATGCCCCTTAACCCCATCCTTGTTTTGGAAATATTTGATTGTTGGGGGATTGATTTCATGGGACCATTTCCAAGTTCATTTGGTTACCAATTCATCCTTGTAGCTGTTGATTATGTGTCTAAATGGGTGGAGGTCATTGCATCTCGAACCAATGACCATCGAGTTGTGGTCAAATTCTTGAAAGAAAATATTTTCTCTCGTTTTGGCATGCCCCGGGCTATGATTAGTGATGGGGGAAAACATTTTTGTAACAAACCTGTTGGGATTTTGATGAGAAAATATGGTGTAATTCACAAGGTCAGTACCCCCTATCACCCACAGACTAGTGGCCAAACTGAGTTGGCAAATAGGGAGATCAAGAACATTTTAGAGAAAACAGTCAATCCAAACCATAAAGATTGGTCCCTACGACTAGTTGATGCTTTGTGGGCATATCGCACTGCTTATAAGACCTCTTTAGGAATGTCTCCTTATAGGCTAGTTTATGGAAAGCCTTGTCATCTCCCTGTTGAGATTGAGCACCGTGCATATTGGGTCATTCGGCAATTCAATGACAATGAAAACGAGGTTGGCAAAAATAGAAAGCTTCAATTGGATGAATTAGAGGAGCTGAGAAATGATGCATTTGAAAATGCAAAAATTTCAAAACATAAGATGAAAACTTTGCATGATAAACATATTCTTAGAAAATCCTTTCATGTTGGTCAAAAGGTTCTCTTGTATAATTCACGATTACATCTCTTTCCTGGGATGTTGCGGACAAAATGGATTGGTCCATTTGTGATTAAATCCATCACTAAGCATGGTGCATTTGAGGTAGAAAATCCCAAGAATGGAAATATTTTCAAAGTAAATGGTCATCGATTGAAACCTTATCTTGAAAACGTTATGGCTGAAGTTGAGACATTGGATCTTGAAGATCCAATACCATTATAGTATTAGAAGTAATGAGTTTTTATTTTTATTTTATTTTTATTTTTATTTTTCATTTTTATTGTTTTTTTTTCATTTTTTTCTTCTTTCTTCCATCTCTTATATTTTCCTGTTCATGCATTTGGGACAATGCATTATTTTAAGTTGGGGGGTGTGAGGTTTTTTATTTTAAAAAAAAAACATCAATGTTTTCTTTTAGTTGTGATATGCAGGTTAAAAAAAAAATCAAGCAAGAAGTCAGTTCATGCCGAATTCAATTAGACATTCATCCTTAAAAACAGAAGGGGAGTAACAATTTTCTAATCTTTATACTTTTCTTCTCCTTTTCTTTTACATTGAGGATAATGTAAAACTTAATTTTAGATATTTCATTATGTTGAATGCTTGAGATAACCATGCTTGTTAAAAAAAAAAAACTTGCATTCGTATGTGAATGAGACTTGTTTAGGATATCATTACATTTTTGGATTCATTATTATGTTGAACATTGCATGCTTTAATTTGGGATAGATAATATCTTATAAAGCAAGATATAGCATACTTTTTTTATGATTACTGAAGTACATCTTTCCTTGTAAAAGTTGTGTGAGTTGTGTGATTATGCATGAAAGATGAGTATGATGCTTTACTTGTGATTATCTCTTTTGATCCAGTCCTAAACAAGGTTTAAGTAAATAGAGTAATAATTATTACACAAATAAATAAATAAATGTATACAAAGTTCTATCTAGTCCAATGTTTTGAGTTGCTCAGTAACTAGGGGTATTCATCACAAATGTTTATCTTTACGTCAAACGGCAACTTAAAATATGAGTATGCAAAGCACTTGAAGTTTGTGACTTTGTGAGTAACCGGGTGCATTCATCATAAATGTTTGTATTCACGTCAAAAGGGAAGTGACTACTTAAAGACAAAGAATAAATCATATCTTCAAAAAAAAAAAAAAACAAAGAAAGAAAAAATATATATAGATATTTCTCTAGTTTGCTACCTTGTTTATGTTGGTGAGAAGGGAAGATTACAAGTTGAGTTTTCGTATGAACCAAGTTATTGTTAATTTAATTTCTCTTGAGTTTTTTTTGTTACCTAGCTTAATTTCTAGATCTAGCTCTCTGTGGATATGACCTCGATCTTACCGAGTTAATTGCTACATCGCACACTCGTGCACTTGCGAGTTAAAACAAGCCGATCATAAAAAGCGGTCAAGCAGGGGGAGAGGGTAGTGGTTGATAAAAAACAAAATTATTTTCTATTTTATAAAGCATATACATAATTGTTGTTACTAGAATGGTAGAGTAAAGGAGCTCTTTTATTAAAGTGACTCTTGAGACGCATCTTAGTAACCATTCTTAACAAGGTCTATTATAATACTTCCTAAAATATTCAGGTTTACAAACTCTCACATTGTTATCACTCAATTCTACTCATATACTTATTTAACATGTATTCTTAAACCTTAATTTACACACACACACTTTAACATATGATTGTGAGTTGCATATTGGATTATTACATTATTTATGTTCTTTTGTTAAAGGTAACAATTAAGGGAAAGGGATTGTATATAATTACAAAAAAAAGAAAAAAAATGATAATAATAAAAATGTAGATAAGTTTGGTTTCGTAGCCTCCCTAACCTAAGCAATTAAGCTCGAAGGGGTATTTTAACACCTAATACCCTAAACTCAACTGACTTGGGAGCTATTGGCCCAACGCTTGTTACATGGGTTGAGGAGAAAAGCTTAAGGGAATCAAACATTGCACTTTCTACACACTAGTATCTGTGACACGAGTTACTAAGCTCGTAGGGGTGTCTTAACACCTAATGCTCTAAGACCAACTGGTCTGGGAGTCATTAGCTGAAAGCTCATTACATGGGTTAAAGATGCATGATGTTTTTAAATTATATGTATATATATTTTAAAAAAAAAAGAAGACAAAAATAATAATCCAACCCAAGGAAGTTAACCTTAAACATTAAAACAAAAATTTTGTTTTCTTCCAAGAAAAGCCCCATAATTATGTGTTGATACATTGAGCACAAAAGAAAGGTTTATGAATATCTTGTTAAGAGGTATTGAGCAGGTATATAAATTTAACGAGAGTTTGTTTATCTAGATAGATTAATGGAAGTTAAATGATGAATACCTTGCTTTGTGGAATTTGCAAATTATTTTTCTATTTTAACGCTTTGATTACTAGGGACTAGTAAAAAGCTAGTTGGGGGGGTGTGATTAGTACTTAAAAGTGCATTTTTATCAAGGTTTTATATCATCATTTTGCACTTGAAGTATCAATAACTCCTTAACTAAAGCATGTTTTATAATAATATATCTAATAATATAAGATACCTTTAATTTATGGTAAATGTTCATTTTAAATACAAGCCTATTGACACGACTAAAAGATTGATGTCTTCTCCCAAGTGCAGGAGTGTCGAAGTAATAAATAACCCGGAAAGACCGGGGTCGAACCATAGGGAGGTTAATTGTACAAATTATAAACGATAATAATATAACAACAATAATAACAACAACAACAACAACAATAATAGTAATAACAATAATAACAACAATGACAATAACAATAATAACTATAATAATAATAATAGTAGTAGTAGTAGTAGTAGTAGTAGTAATAATAATAATAATAATAATAATAATAATAATAAAGAAAGAGAAGAAGAAGAAGATGATGAGAACTTGGAGATGGAAAATTAATGTAAGGATTAAACAATAATAATAACAAATATCAAGGTTAGAGGATCCACTAATAATATGTCAAACAAGTATAGTATAAAATTTTATTATTCAATTGGAAACCACACACAAAGGAGGTTCCAATCAGATTATAAATTATTAACATGATTACATTAGTCATCTTATTCGATTAATGTTAATACTTGTAAATCTCGTCAAGCATTCATGATTATAACTTATGTTAACAACAAATCAAGTTCCTTTCATAGCTCAGGTGTCGGTTATACCATACAGTGTGGGCTATGAAAGTGCCAAGCATTTGTTGTACCAAGTGTTATACAACATAAATCAAGATTAGTCATTTAACAAGCAAAGTATTAAAGAGTGAACAAGATAGCAAATATAAAACATGTTAGTATCAAACATTAAAGTCCATATTAAGTTTACATTATACTTATTCTTACACCATTAGTGTAACCTTTTCACCTTGACATAATAACCTTAGCTTGACATAATGAAAGAAAGAAAAATAAATAAACAAAATAAGAACATGAATAAGATTAAAGTTAACTAAGTAAATGAAAGGAAATGAAAGGCATAAACTTGATATTAATGAAAGCAAAGCATAAACATTACAAAAAATACAAAGAGAGAAAGCAAGAGCACGATCCTGATCTGGAAACCAAGATCCTTAAATGCATGGCAAATGCCTCCTTTTATAGGCCAAAATTGGGAACTATTGATTTGATGACTAATTGATGAGTGGGTAGCCAACTCTTGACTTGGTGACAATCCTTATCTTCTCTTATCTGCCCAAAACATCATTGATAACGTCAAAATTGGATCCACTCAAAAACATGAAAGTTGTAGGCAATTGTCTCAGCTTTCTTATGTAAAACATTCAGCTCATTTGGACTTCTAGAACTCCAGATATGGGCAAAATACTGAACAGTGCTCGGGTTGGAGGACACCTTCGGGCTTCTTTGTTGTTGTAATAGTTTGGAGTTGAAAATGACCTTTTTAGATCTTGGGCTCCATATGAAAGTTGTAGACCTATGTCTTACCTTTCCATCCATATAAAGTAGACCTAAATCTAAGATCTATAGCTCCAGATATGACCCAATTACCAAATAGTATTCCGGTTTCGATTGCACCGACATCTCTTTTCTAATTTTGGTCATCTCTTTGCCCTTGCAATTTAAGTTCTTAAAGTCATCAATCAATCCTTTCATTTATGTGATAGGCCTGCATTTAAAATGAACATTTATCACAAATTAAAGGTATCTTATATTATTAGATATATTATTATAAAACATGCTTTAGTTAAGGAGTTATGGATACTTCAAGTGCAAAATGATGATATAAAACCATGATAAAAATGCACTTTTAAGTACTAATCAATTCTCATAATTCAAAGGATTGATTATTGTGATTAACTATTGGAAGTGAAAGGACAGAGAAAAGGCTAAGCTTACGAAGGAGATGCCGATTCATTTCAAATTCGAACACTGTTCGGTCATCGGATCATATCTAGAGATATAGATATTGGATTTGATTTTAATTTATATGGCTAGAAAGATAAAAAATAGGCCTACAACTTTCATGGGTATGGAAAGACCTAAATTTGCCATTTTAAAATTCAAAGTTTGGCCACAAAAGAGAAGTCTGAATTTGTCTTGCAATCCAACCCAAATACTACTTAGAGTTTTACCTATAACTAGAGTTCTAGAAGTCTAAATGATCTAAAATTTGGTGGGTGGAAGGAAAAGACAATTTCTAACAACTTTCATAGAGAATACTTTACCAAATTTTGATTGCATCAATGTAAATTCAGCCAACCAAAGTGCTTGAGTGATGCTGTCCACTAATCAATAATTGGTCACTATATCAATTATCAATTACCAAATAAATAGTTATAAATTTTAGCCTACAAAAGGAGGCATTTTTCATTCATTTAAGCATCTTGTTTTTCATATCAAGATCATGTTCTTGCTCTCTCTCTTTATATTTTTGTAATGCTTAAGTTTTGCTTTCATTAATCTTTTATTCATGCTTTTCATTTCCTTTACTATACTTAGTTAACTTATATCATGTTTATGTTCTTATATTATTTCTTTAAGTTTTTCTTCTTCATAATGTCTAGTTAAGTTAATTATGTCAAGATGGAAAGTTTTCACTAATGGTGTTAAGATAAGTATAATATAAACTCAATATGGACTTCAATGCTTATATCCTAAACAACTTGCTATTAATATGTCTTATTATTTTTATCTTATGAATTCTTAATACTTTACTTGTTAAATAGTTAATCTAGATTTGTGTTTTATAATAATTGGTACATCAAATACTTGATCCTTCATAGTCTTTGGCCGACATCGTTATTATGAGAGGAACTTGATTTGTTGTCAACATAAGTTATCATCATGAATACTTGATAAAATTTATAAGTATGATGTTATGTAAATAAAATGATTAATATGATCATGTTAATAATTAATAAAGAGTTTATACCTTACTTCTCTCTAATACTATTAGTGTATCCTCTAACTTTGACATTTGTTTTTATCATTGTATAATCTTCATATTAATCTTACATCTCCAAGTCCTCTTTAACTCATCTTCACCACCATCGTCATTGTTGTTATTGTTATTGTTATTATTCTTCTTCTTATTATTATTATTATAGTTAACTTTCCTATGGTTTGACCCTAGTCTTAACGGGTTATTTATTACTTTGAAACTCCTACACTTGGGATAAGATATCAACTCTTTGATCGTGTCACTAAACATAATGAAAGAAAGAAAAATAAATAAATAAAATAAGAACATAAATAAGATAAAAGTTAAATAAGTAAAGGAAAGGAAATAAAAGGCATAAACTTGATATTAATGAAAGCAAAACATAAGCAATGCAAAAAATACAAAGAGAGAAAACAAGAGCATGATCTTGATCTAGAAACCAAGATGCCTAAATGCATGGAAAATACCTCCTTTTATAGGCCAAAATTGAAAACTATTGATTTAATGACTAATTGATGAGTCGGTGGCTAACTCTTGACTTGGTGACAATCCTTATATTCTTTTGTTTGCCAAAAATATCATTGATAATATCAGAATTGGAACCACTTGATGAAAGTTATAGGACATTATCTCAGCTTTAAAAAAAAAAAAAAGGTCATTTGGACTTCTAGAACTCCAAATATAGGCCAAACACTTAATAGTGCTCAAACAGGAGGACAAATTCTGAATTTTTTATTGTTGCTATAATTTGGACTTGAAAATAGTCTTTTTAAATCTTGGGCTTCTGATTAGTACTTAAAAGTGCATTTTTATCATGGTTTTATATCATCATTTTGCACTTGAAGTATCAATAACTCCTTAACTAAAATATGTTTTATAATAATGTATCTAATAATATAAGATACCTATAATTTGTGGTAAATGTCTATTTTTAATGCAGGCCTATCACATAAATGAAAGGATTGATTGATGACTTGAAGAACTTAAATTGCAAGAATAAAGAGATGGCCAAACTTAGAAAAGAGATGTCGGTGCAATCCAAACCGGAACACTTTTCGGTAATTGGGTCATATTTAGAGCTATATATCTCAGATTTAGGTCCAATTTATATGGATGGAAAGGTAAGACATAGGCCTACAACTTTCATATGGAGCCCAAGATCTAAAAAGGCCATTATCAAGTCCAAATTGTAGCAACAACAAAGACGCCCGAATCTGTCTTCCAGCCCGAGCACTGTTCGGTATTTTGGCCATATCTGGAGTTCTAGAAGTCCAAATGAGATGTATTTTTTAAACAAGAAAGCTGAGACAATTGCCTACAACTTTCATGTTTGCAACTGGCTCTAATTTTGACGTTATCAATGACGTTTTGGGCAGACAAGAGAAGATAAGGATTGTCACCAAGTTAAAAGTTGGCCACCCACTTATCAATTAGTCATCAAATCAATAGTTCCCAATTTTGGCCTATAAAAGGAGGCATTTGACATGCATTTAGGCATCTTGGTTTCCAGATCAAGATCATGCTCTTCCTTTCTCTCTTTGTATTTTTTTTGTAATGTTTATGCTTTGCTTTCATTAATATTAAGTTTATGCCTTTCATTTCCTTTCCTTTACTTAGTTAACTTTTATGTTCTTATTTTGTTTATCTATTTTGCTTTCTTTCATTATGTCTAGCTAAGTTAGTTATGTCAAGGTGAAAAGGTTACACTAATGGTGTAAGAATAAGTATAATGTAAACTTAATATGGACTTTAATGTTTGATACTAACATGTTTTATATTTGTTATCTTGTTCACTCTTTAATACTTTGCTTGTTAAATGACTAATCTTGATTTATGTTGTATAACACTTGGTACAACAAATGCTTGGCACTTTCATAGCCCATAATGTATGGTATAACCGACACCTGAGCTATGAAAGGAACTTGATTTGTTGTTAACATAAGTTATAATCATGAATGCTTGACGAGATTTACAAGTATTAGCATTAATTGAATAAGATGACTAATGTAATCATGTTAACAATATATAATCTGATTGGAACCTCCTTTGTGTGTGGTTTCCAATTCAATAATAAGAGTTTATACTATACTTGTTTGATATACCATTAGTGGAACCTCTAACCTTGACATTTGTTATTATTATTGTTTAATCCTTACATTAATTTTCCATCTCCAAGTTCTCATCATCATCATCATCTTCTTCTTCTCTTTCTTTATTATTATTATTATTATTACTACTACTACTACTACTACTACTACTACTATTATTATTATTATTATTATTATTATTATTATTATTGTTATTATTATTATTATTGTTATCGTTATTACTATTATTGTTGTTTATAATTGTTGTTTATAATTTGTATAATTAACCTCCCTGTGGTTCGACCCCGGTCTTGCCGGGTTATTTATTACTTCGACACTCCTACACTTGGGAGAAGACATCAATCTTTTCGTCGTGTCAGCTTCATATGAAAGTTGTAGGTCTATGTCTTACCTTTCCATTTATATAAAGTAGATCTAAATCTGAGATCTACATCTCCAGATATGACCCAATTACCGAACAATATTCCGATTTGGACTACACCAACATCTTTTTTCTAAGTTTGGCCATCTCTTTGTCCTTTCAATTTCAGTTCTTAAACTCATCAATCAATCCTTTTATTTATATGATAGGTCTGCATTTAAAATGAATATTTACCATAAATTAAAGTTATCTTATAATATTAGATATGTTATTATAAAACATGCTTTAATTAAGGAGTTATTGATACTTCAAGTGCAAAATGATGATATAAAACCTTGATAAAAATGCACTTTTAATTACTAATCACTAAATGCATTGCAAATGCCTCCTTTTATAGGTCAAAATTGGAACTATTGATTTGATGACTAATTGATGAGTGGGTGGCTAACTCTTGACTTGGTGACAATCTTTATCTTCTATTGTCTGCCCAAAACGTCATTGATAACATCAAAATTGGAACCACTTGAAATATAAAAGTTGTAGGAAATTATATCAGCGTTCTAGAAAAAACAATAGAAGTCATTTGGACTTCTAGAACTCTAGATATGGGTCAAATCTCAGCGTTCTAGAAAAAACAATAGAGGTCATTTGGACTTCTAGAACTCTAGATATGGGTCAAACACTGAACAGTTTTTAGGTTGTAGGACAAATTCAGACTTCTTTATTGTTGCTACAATTTGAACTTGAAAATGACCTTTTTAATTCTTGGACTCCACATGAAAGTTGTAGGTCTATGTCTTACCTTTCCATCCATATAAAGTAGATTTACATCCGAGATCTACACCTCTAGCTATGACCCAATTACCGAACAGTGTTCAGGTTTGGACTGCACCAACATCTTTTTTCTATGTTTGACCATCTCTTTGTCCTTTCAATTTCAGTTCTTAAACTCATCAATCAATCCTTTCATTTATGTGATAGGCCTGTATTTAAAATGAACATTTACCATAAATTAAAGATATCTTTTATTATTAGATATGTTATTATAAAACATGCTTTAGTTGAGGAGTTATTAATACTTCAAGTGCAAAATGATGATATAAAACCTTGATAAAAATACATTTTTAAGTACTAATCACCTATCATGATATTCAAATCTCTTGTCTTGATTATACCATCTAGGAAATGGTTGTTGCATGCAATTTGATGGAGTTGAGGTAAAAAGTCTAGAATCTAACAGATACTGGTAAACAAACTCGAGTGGTAGAGTTATGTTAATCTTTAACAAAGGCATTTGAGTAGTTGATGCTATAGCGAGATTTGATGGGACCACTTAACTAAAGTTTCTTATCTAAGAGCCATCTTTTAATTTATCTCTCATAATTGTTTTGGGATTCATGGTAGGACCTCTAATTTTTTCATTTTGATAACTTGTTTAATTTTTTCGGCAATCCTCGTAGCTTTATAGAAATGCCATGTTGAGTTTCCCATCAAATGGTTATAATAAGGGTATTGGAAGGTGCTAGCGAACAACATCACCATTTCTATTTCTATTAGTAAAGATTAGATATGTGTTGCCTTATCTAGCCATCTTTGTGCATATGTCCTCAAGATTTTTGGTTTCCCTTTTTCGTGGCCATCAGGATAATTCTATCAAAAGTAGTGTCCAAATTGAATATAACTGCTTTAAGAAGGCATCTGCCAAAACCTTCAACTTATTAATCATGGTACTATTTAGTCTTATATACCATATCATTATAAATCCTATGAGATTATCCTAAAAGAAATAGATTAGCACTTTATTGTTATGGATCACTTCAACCAACTTGTTGTAGTATAACCAGAGATGGGTGTCTGGGATTCTGATTATGTGTACTTGATGAAGTCTAGCACTCTGAACTCCTTCAACACCACAATGTTTGGAAACAAACAAACTTCAGCTGCTAATACAAACTCAATCAAATTATTTCCTTCAATTGCTTTTAATTTTTCTTCTAAAACAACCCATTTATCATAGTCCATGAGACTGGTAGATTTATCACCAGAAGGTCCTTCTATTGTTAGATCCATAATAACTAAAGCTTAAGTTGGCTAGATGAAGGGAAAATGGACAAAATGCTACCTAGTTAGCAACTTTGCCCCTGAGTTATAAGATGTGTAAAGAACGTAGGCTGACAGTGCTTCCATCGGAGGTTGTGCAGATGTTCCCTTTCCATTCTTGAAACTCAGCATTTGTTCAAGCAAATTTATGAGTCTAACTACTTTATCTTTGATTCTTTCAA
Organism: Populus euphratica; assembly: GCF_000495115.2. Lineage (NCBI taxonomy): Eukaryota > Viridiplantae > Streptophyta > Magnoliopsida > Malpighiales > Salicaceae > Populus > Populus euphratica. The sequence goes on along the minus strand of NW_011500783.1, from coordinate 16,945 downwards.
TTTCTTTTTGATAATGAGCTTTTATCTAAGCTCTTTTTTGTTCATGTTTTCTTTTAGTCAAGTGTAGTAGACCATAGATGAAGGACCTCTATTTCAACCTGGCCAAGAATATATCCAAATAAGGATACATGCATGTCAAATGTATGAGCATGTTTTTATATGATGAACTTGCACTTTAAGGGGTGACACACAATCGTAACGCTTACATGATAAACAAGAATTTTGATTATTGCCCAAACTCTATAACAACAATTTCCTAAGTGATGACCATTATGTCACTTATAAGTCCTAAATTCAAGATGCTTCAAGAAGGGATTGCCTTAATGCACAATAATATGTAGGAAGCATACAACCTAAAAGAAAGTTCTAATCTTTTTACATGAAACAAGGGGTAGGTTTACTACTTGGTCTCAAAAAAAGATCTCTCGTTGTCCTAGTAATCACCCTCGTAAAGAAAATATAAGAGTTAATTAAGTAATGAGATGACATGTATACTGATCACTATTAGTCTAAGCACTCAGTAAAGAGTTGGATGGCTTCACGATCTTAAACCCTTACTGAAAGTCATAGGGTAAGCTATTACTTCCCCACTTAACCTGAAGTTTTCATGTCAAAATAGATAAACCACATCAAATACACAAAAGCTTAGTCCAATATTGCAACAAACAATACCTTTCCTAGTGGAGTCATCATTATGTCACACATGGACACGCGAAGTCAGAGGGTTTGAAGGAATCTCCACCTAGTTGTTTGGTTTAAGGTTGCTAAGAAAACCGAGTATACTGGTTTTAGTAGTAATTTTGTGGGTAAGTGACTGATTGTGGTTAGAGAATGTATTAGCACTCCTAGCATATCTTACTTAAAGTAAGCTGCATTGTGTGGTTTGATGTGGTTTTGAGATTTTAAAGGGTTTTTTTTATCGGTAGTCTATCCATGGCTTAGGATTGAGATTTATTCATTTGAATAAATCTAGTGTTAAAAATTTATTTTAGGTTTTTATACGTAGATAAATTCTTATGAAAAAAGAATTTTTGTAATTTGCATATTACGGTGAAAAATACTCCTAATTAATGCATATTTAGAATAACTCCAAGAGTTTTTAGGTTAACTCTTGATATTTAGATACCAGCCTCACTTGGAAATCCAACATTTATACCAAAATATTAATCATTAATCTCTATGAATTAAAATTTTAGTTATTGAAACTTTGACTAAATTCTTATGGATTCAATCAACTGATCATTAAGTCCAAAATAAATGCTAAAAATAAAATAAAACATACCATGCATTTTATTTTTTAAAGAAAAATATATAATTATTTATTTATTTTTGAGAGACATAACCATATGCAATTAAAACATTTAATTTTATTTTTTTAATCTTTCTAGTTTTAAGCATTTAAAAACATATAAAAAAATGCAAACACACACATTATTTTTTTACTATATTTCACTCAATACCCTATAATTATACTTTTACAAATCACCAAAATTCAAAATAATTCAAATAATGATTTAAACACACACATAAAACACTTAAAATTTGCAAAAAATAAGCCAACCAAAATCCACAAAACAATATGAGAAGTCCAGAACACTAGCCAGACATGGAACCACGTGCCTCCGCAAGTAAAACCAGAAAGATGAGTGGATTTGAAGTGGTCGTGACTGTTGTTTAGTTGTGAAGACATATATGCTATTGGTGGTGTTGCCATGACTCAGCCAAAATCAATGCTAACATGGTTGTTATGGATAAAGGAGTTGAGGTTGGTAACTAGAACAAGATGATTGGTTGATGATGCTTTAAAGGTTGCTGGGTTGCGCCATAGGTATGGTTGATGATGGCGATGGAGCCTGTGGTGATGCTGATCCTGGATAATGAAGGAGAAACAGGTGAAGGCTTTAGTTCTGTTTATACGGGTTTCCGATAAAAAGAGAGATTGATAGTTTTCTTTTGTTTTGGAAAGGGAGAGGTTATGGTTGGCCATGCTTCTGACGGTGATAAGGAAGAGTCGTCGATCAAAGCTCTTTTGGGAGTGGTGACAGATGATGTAAGAGCTGATGGAAACTATGGTTCTGGTGTGTTGTATGTGAATATTTTTTTTCTGGTCTCTCTGAAAATTTTAGCAAACTAGGTGACTAACTAATCAAAAAATAATTTAATCCATCATTTTTTTTTTCATCTAGTTTCTATGTAATTTTTTTTTATATTTTGATTTTTTTATAAAAAAAACATGTTAACAACCAAACACATTAAAAAAAGACACCGCAACTGATGCAAAAACATTAAAAATATATTTTATGGGTTTTTCTTATTATTTTACTATTTTTGATTTTTTCAAAAACAATTTTAAAAATAAAATTTAAAAATTGAATAGCAACATCTTCCACGGTAATTTATGTGTTTTGTCTTCCCACTTTGTGTTGCTTTAGTAGTTCCATGCCTGCACATTCCGCGTGTTCCTTTTCCTAACCTTGTACATGCTTCAGCAAACCTGCTGAGAAATAGGTTTCCATGCCGGCCAGCTGAAGGTTATGCAGGTGACAGATTCACTACTCAATAATCTAAAAGATGCTGAGAAGCAATGTTATATCATATATGATTTCAATTTATTAAATCCAGCTCAATAAATTAACCTAGAAAATCCGGGTAATATAGCCTAAGTTTTAAGATAAATTGAGAAAGATATTAACTCAATTAAATTTTATTTACTTGATTTAACTGAGTTTTTTTAATAATTCAGATGAGTTAAAATAAACTTTAATTTTTTTTATAAAAAAAATTCAAATGATATCAATCCTTGAAACTAGATCTTAGAATTTAAAAGCCGGGATCAGAAGGTACAGGAGGATCACCCGTTTTGCTTTCAGAAAGCGTAGGGGGGGAATTGATATTGACTTTATAACAGCCACAAAACAAGCCGCCCCCCTCCCCCCAAAAAAAAAAAACACCACTCGCATACTTCTGGCCTCGCATGAAGTTATCAAACTCTAACCCCATACCATTTTAATTGGCACTGCCATGAAGTTAAGCGTTGGTAACAAAGTTCAATTATCTCATGATACACAAACGTTTTCTCCAAACACCAGTTTCTACTCCCACGATCAGTTAAAGAAGCATATTTGAGAAAGAATTCAAGTTTGAAAAGTGCAAAATATGAACTCATAGCATTTTGGACTCCATTGAAACATGAATTTGGTGGCACTGAATTGGAATTAGAGATGATAATCTCCTGATAAATACTTACTGGAATGGATAAATAATTTTGAGACGGTTTGGACAAAACTTGATAGCAAAAATTTGAATTTTAAGTTCGATATAAAAACTGATCCACCTGACTCAAATTTAATTCATAATAAATAAATAATTTTAAAATTATACATATATCAAGCTATGTATATGTACTATATAGTTATAAATTATAATATTTAATTTCAGGTTAGAGATACCCAATTGGGTATAAAACAATCCTTTCCTTCGAAACATTAAAAAAAAAAAAAAGAATCCAAGACAAATAATAAATAAGGGTGAATGTACTTCTCTATAGATTTTCTATATAGATATTTTGGGATTAAGATCCTCTCTTATTCTTTTAATCATTATCTATATTTTCTTTTATCCAAGCCTATTTTAACTAAGATTTCAATAATCAATATTTATTTAATTAAATATGAAATATTTAATTATTTTGAATTAATAATTATTTTTCATATATACTTGTAGCTTGTTAATTGAAAATATAGAGAGAGAAAAAAAAGATTGTAATCATAACGCCTTGAATTAGATTAATAATCTGTGAACTCATTATATTAAATATCACACCAAGATATTTGAACTCACAAAAAAATAAAATAATTTATATATTAAAAAATTTTCTACCGTTTATTTTTTATATTTCGTGTGAATATTTTGATTATACATTTTTTCTTAGCTATTATAATGATTTGTTTATCAAAGAGATTAAATAATTTGTTAACCGTTGAAAAAAAACACTGAAATCTTCCAAGATAATTTCGTGTAATACATGCAAGTTTTTTGAATTTAATAGACACTCTAGTAATTATATTGACTACTATTTATCAATATATGTTAGCATCCTAATATTAGTAACTTTTTATTTTGGATTCAAGGAAATTCATCCTCTAGAAAATATATTTTGTTGGTTCAAATAAGTAAATAAAATTCTGATTATTCTATATTTTTATAAAAAAATATATATTTTAATTGAAATTCAAAATTTATTGTACAGATGTTAAAATTTTTATCATTATGCCGCACTTTTTGAGAATGAATATTAGGAACCTGCTTGCGCAAAATCTATATCCATGGCAGTGTCCAATATAATACTTTTTCATCCGATGAAATTACTTCTGATATTAATACTAATGTTAAACCATCATCATCCCACTTATAACAATTTCCTAATTTAATATATTTCCTTTCTTGTCTAAATTTTAACTAAACAGCTCTTATCTTGTTGGGCTACTTAAAAAAATATATAATTTATCAAATACAACACCATCTCATTAACCCATTTCTTATCTCCATACTAATTCCGTGAAATGATCCTTGGACATATCATCGAGTTGAAACCCTGATGACTACACAGGATAATCAGCTGCTAATTACACAAGATCAGCTGCTTTACTGACCATTAAACCTTTGCCACAAAACAAAAAAGATCAAACCAAGTTTTCAAGACTGAGACCTCGCTAGCAACACTGGTTTTCACTATCGAAAATTCACTCATCCCAGCGTAGGAGAATCACTGTACACCTCCAAATGATGTACAAACGTGTTCTCTGCTCTCGAACCATCCTTGAACACCTTCGCCATGATCGCAGCTTTGGCAATCTCAATGAGGCCAAGTTTCCCGCCATATACAAGTGTGTGCTGAGTGTAAGTGTCAAGGTGCGGTTGTGCTACAAGAAATTAGCTTGGTGAAGTAAGACCTTATATAGACAAAGCTTGTGAAGATTTGTGCAGGAGAGACAATGCGTGGTGGGTGTGAAGTATCGGCCCCTCTTTGAACAGGAAGATAACGAAGCAGACCATCAGCTTGTCTCCGTCATAAATCACCTGAAAAAGAACTTGTCAGAACTAATCCTAGTTTTCAAGGCCATCCCTGTCCCTCACTTGGGTTGTAATTTGTCCATCTCCGTGGAAGATAGCTCTAAGGCACCCTTTCTGCCTCCTATTTTCACGGTCTGTTTGAAATTTCCATGGATGCTATTAATTGAGCCCCATGTGCTAGCTCCTTGCGTATGTTAAAATAATAGATCTCATGTAGCAAACACAAGATCACATGGGTTCACACTGGTTTGGTTTTATTAAGGATAAGTTTGCAATTGCAAACTAGGGCTTGGTCTAGTGGTGGAAGGGGCTTATCTCCTTCCACTGTACCTGGATTCGAGCCCTAGCGTGCACGCCTGTCATCCCGCGGTACCTTACATGCTTACTGGGTTTGCAGGATATTCAGTGGGCTGTGGGGATTAGTCGTGGTGCGCGCAAACTAGCCCGGATACCACACGTAAATAAAAAAAAAAAAAAAGATAAGTTTGCAATTGCGGTTCACAGTCGCAAAATTACTGTAATACCAAACAAACTCAAAAAGATATTTTGATGTGATAATGTAAAAAATTAATTATAAAAAATACAAATAAATTATTTTAATATATTTTTAAATAAAAAAATATTTGAAAAAACAATCTTTACACCTTTGTGCCATCCTATGATGAGTTTGATTGGTGAGTTTAGTTCCATTTACATTAATTATACAGTTCTTTTTTCTTTTTCTTTTCCTTACCATGGAACCTGACAATTATTATATTAGGAAATCAAACTTGATGAACTCAATGCAGCAAGATTTGCTACATGATCAAGCGCACTTCAATTTGTGAATGGTTTATATATCGAATTAAATATTATTTTAATATCAATACATTCAAAATCAATCCATTGCAGCAAGTTTTTCCCTGTTCAAGTACAAGGATTTTAGCAAAGATGAAACTGGGATGCTTCTAATTCAAGGCATGCAAGGCAAGTAATTAAGAGAAGGATGCTTGCATGGAAGCTCCCACAACAATATTTTACTCATCGTACACATTCAAGCACATACACTCTTGCACTTAAGACATTTATAATGCAATGTCCCTCAAGGAGTTGTTTCAACTGAATTACAAAAGCAACATTTGCCATGAACTGAGAGAGAAAGACAAACTTGTGGAAGGCAATATTTCTTACATTATGTCAAGTTTAGCTACAAAATGTGAGTGCAATACAAGGTATCATAAGAGCTTATGATAGACATCAAATCAAAGGAAAACAATATTAATTAACAACACAGACAGTCATTTGAGTCTCAGTAAAAAATACAGCAAAATGTGCTAGCTGAGCTAGCTTCTACGATTACTTGTGCCAACAAAGAAGCATGGTAATGCACACCCTCATAAGAAAGAGCTTCCCTCTCTGTTGCTTCACCATTCTCTTCAACCTACTAAATTTCCTTCCCATTTCTTGATCCTTCAGATATCACTATCTTCTAACAGCACCAGGTGTCTACTTTGGACGAACCAATCTATTACATATCCCATATATGTGTCCAGAGATTTTACCAGCCACATGTAGGCTTAGGGGGGCCGTTCACTGGTCCTCTTGTACATTCAAGACACGTAGATGCCACATGCACCATTCCCTTTCAAATCTCAAGTCAAAACATTTTTCCTTCACCAGATCAAACTTGCCGGCCACTGATCACTGGTACCAACCCTAAAGTAGATAGCAATTTACAACTATCAAGCATGAGTATCTTATCTACTTCACTTAAACAACCCCACATTATCTTTGTTTGAACACTACTCTTTTGATCTTCTTGGAGCAACTAAAAGGGAAAGGGAAGGACTTCTTTATCAAGAACCCGTTAAGTTTGGCACATATAGGTATCAAATTTATCAAGAACCTCACATAGGCTGGAGCCTAATAGTGTCATCGATAAGTTCTTGGGCTTAGATAGTCATGTAGAAGATTTTAATCACCGGTCGTAATTCACTTGTCGAATCATGTTTTCTGTGCCATCTTAAAGCATGGCAAGGAAAGGTCCTATACCTTATCTTAAATCAAAGGATAAGATTTTAACAAGCACATGGATCCATGTGTGGACCTGTAAGATTGGTGAATTGATTTGCCAGCTATTTGGAGGACTAATCTGATGGCAAGGAAAGGTTTTGGTCACTTTGAGTCGAGGCCAATGGGGATATCACACGTGGACATTGTTTTCTTAATGACCAACAGTAACACATGGAAGATAGCCGAAAGAGAATGTAGAGGAAGCTTGGAGGAGGCAACTTTAACAACTATTGGCATGTTGTGCATGCTTTATTGAACTGAAAGGGGAAAAGAGGAAAATTCCAAGATGGTGGGGAGCTCTCTTGGTATGTTGCAATTGTGGTTGGGGCTTTCAAGTTCAATAATTAGGGAAGTTCTTGTTGATATATATATGGAGTTAGCCAGCTAGGAGGAGGATGTGACTAAGTCATTGGGACACCACGATGTTCAGTCGATCACAACATTCCCTTTAAAGAAACAATATGGAAGTAGATGATAAGTACATAGTTATGGATTGAAAGAAAGAACAGGAAAGTAAGTTACATCCTATGTGTGTGTCGTGAGTCCACATCACTTTGTGCCAGTGATATGCATCCTTTGTAATTTCACAACACTTGCTTGGAAATTAATTCTATGCCTTGTGCAGTTTTCAAACAACAACATAACTCGTTTCTAAACGTGGTGTTCTTGGTTTTTTTTTTTTTTTTTTTTTCAATGCACCACGATGACTCTTCTAGGGAAGCATTTCTGTCAAGAGTCATGTACTTGTGACGAACAGAGGAGGGTAAATTATCTAAGTCTTGGTAGTAACGCTTTGCATCCTCCCCTTTTACTTTGTAATATAATCCCCCGTACTATCTTGTAGTTTAACTTTATTAAACACGTAAATTTTTCGTTGGACTTCATGAGAAAAGATTAAGAATTTTACAAAAATACTAGCTGTCGCACAATATGGCAAGTGGTGTCAAGATTAAAAAGTCACCATCTAGGCTTTTTGTTTTGGGTTACCAGTAGATTTGGGTATATTGAATTTTATCATAGATATTTAAAAGTAGGTGATTGATTATAGCTAGAGAAAATATCCTTAACTTATTTTACTTGAAATAAACTATATTATATAATCTAAATATTATATAAAGATTTTAATGAATTTCTAATTGATGATTTATCTATGACTTATTTATTATTATGAATGAATATGATATTTCAAATTAATTATGACTTGTATGTGCAAATAAATTTTTATAGAAAGGATCCTTATAGGTGCCGTAATGGGGTTAACCTATCTTGGGAAACGAAAGAGTTTTTCACAATTTGTATATTGTAATGAAAGATACTCCCAATTAAAATTAATGAATATCTAAAAATAATTATAAAAATTATCTATTTAACTGCTTGTATTTAAATATCAGCCTACCTATAGGTCCAGTATTTATAACAGGGTGTTGACCATTAATTTTTATGGATTAAAATTTTTAGAGTTATTAAAATATTAGTCAAATCTTTAAAAAAATTTACAAACTTGTTACAAATTCCAAAAAAATACAAACAAAAAATCAACACGGTTATTTTTCTAAAACAATACTAAAAACAAAATTCATTTTTTAAATAAAAATGCAATTTTTTGTAAGATTGGATCATATGCAATAGATAAAAATTACTTTTTATTACTTTTTATTATTTTTTTAATTTGTAAGGTCATGTTTGGCTAAAACTATTTTTTCTTCCTTAGAAAACTACCAAAACAGGTCTAAAAGTGTGTTTGTCAAACACCTTCTTAGGCCAAAAATCCTTTTATAAAAAAAAATAGTAAACCAAACAGAGCCTTAAATATTTAACCTAATTTGAACCTGACTAGTTTGACCCAACCTAGTCTAGATTTCAAACAAGCATAAAAAATCAAAATTTCTTAGACAAAATAGATCAAATACAAAGAAAAAGAACATAAAGAACATTCAAACCCGAACCCAGCAACGTAAAACCCAACCCAGTCCAGATTTCAAACAAAACATTCATGCTTTTTATTTGTAAATATGCATAGGTTAAGAATCAAACATCAAAACCCATTCATCGTCATTAAAAAGCCAAGATTTGATCAAAATGGATTCCAATTCAAAACTGAAACCCTAGAATTAAAACCCCTAAAAACTTATTGATGATGCAAATAAATCCTAGATTATTGACTAATCGAGTTACTCAAATGGTTTATTGCAAAAAAATAGATCAAAATTAGTCCAAATTATGGGGCGAAGGCAATGTTCTTTACAAAAATACAATGAATATTGCCTAACAAAAACACAGAATTGAAAAAGCTGTCAAACCTAGAAAATGGACTTCTAGGCCTCTAGACTTACTGTTTTCAGTCCTTACAAATCACATTATCAATAGCAAACATAGTTGTATATATATATATATATATATATATATATATATATATATATAAACTAACTGAAACATCAAATTATCATAAACATGCTTTAAGTTTCATTTTTCAAAACTACCAAATTAAAACAACAAACATGCTTAACCAATCTGAGGTTCAAAACTAACACCTTAACACCTCATAAGACTAAAACAAAACTCAGAAACCTGAAATAATGCATTAAAAAATCATAGAAACAATAAGCACCTTATTGTTATATTTAACATATTTCAATCAAACTAAATGTAAGCTTAACATACATTAACACCAATCTTTACATCAATATATTCAAAACAAAAAAACATTGCATTATAAAGTAAACATAGGGATTTGAATCCAGTAGGCCTCATGAACTCTATTGTCAAAGTTTGTAAATGTTTGCCTTCCAAACTTGAAATCTTCAATTAGGGTAGATTTTTGTTGTTGCTTTTCTCTCTTCTTGTCTCTAAACCTAATAAGGCCAAACTTTTGAATCTTTTCTAAGCTCTTGAACTCAGTATTGAATCCTTTAAACCTTAACAAAATGTCTTCTCTTTTCTCTCCTTTTTCTATTAGATTACCTATCTTTTTATAGGTTTATTCAAAGCTTTTAGATGGGTTTATTAGGGTTCTAAGAAACTAAAACTAGGGTAGTTTTATAACAAAATTGATTGTTTTAGAGTACAGTGGTTTTGATCAAACTTGAAGACTAAGGTGAAGTGTTTCAGCCCCCTTGATCCTAAGAGAAGTGTTCTTATCCTTTAATAAAACTCTTCTGGGAATTTTTAAATTGAATACACGAAAATGTTGGGTGATTTTATGAAAATACGTATCTCAATCAAGGCTGATTGGGTTATGACACAATCAAAAGATTGATGTTTTCTCCCAAGTACAGGAGTGTCAAAGCAATAAATAACTCGGCAAAATCGGGTTAAACCACAAGGAGGTTAATTATATAAATTTAAATAACAACAACAACAATAATAATAATAAAAGTAGTAGTAGTAATAGTAGTAGTAATAGAAGTAATACTAATAATAATAATGACGATGATGATGATGAGAGCTTTGAGATGTGATATTGATATAAGAATTAAACAATGATAAAAACAATTATCAAGGTTAGAGGATCCATTAATGGTATTTCAAACAAGTATAGTATAAACTTTTATTACTCAATTGGAAACCACACACAAAGAAGGTTCCAATCGGATTATAAATTGTAAATATAATTATATTAGTTATCTTATTTGAATAATGCTAATACCTATAAATGTTAACAAACATTCATGATTATAACTTATGTTAACAATAAATCAAGTTTCTTTCATAGCATAGGTGTCAGTGATACCATATGGTTTGTGACACGATCAAAGAGTTGATGTCTTATCCCAAATGCAGGAGTGTCAAAGTAAAATAACTCGATAAGACCGGGGTCGAACCATATGGAGGTGAATTATATAAATTACAAATAAAGAAAAAGATTTGAAGAGAATAATAACAGAAAAAGAGTTGAAGAAAGTTTTGGGATGTGATATTGATGTAAGGATTAAACAATAACAAAACATATGTCAAGGTTATAGGATTCACTAATGGTATTTCAAATAAATATAATATAAACTCTTTTTATTACTCAACTAGAAACCACATACAAAGGAGGTTCCAATCGGATGATTTCTCATTATAAATTACTAACATGATCATATTAATCATCTTATCTAAGTAACACCATACTTATAAATATCATCAAGCATTCATGTTGCTAGTTTATGTTAACAACAAATCAAGTTCCTATCATAATAACGATGTCGGCCGAAGACTATGAAGGATCAAGCATTTCATGTACCAAGTATTATACAATAAAAATCTAAATTAACCATTTAATAAGGAAGGTATTAAAAATTAGTAAGATAAAAAGATGAAACATGTTAATAACAATCTTTCTTGGATATAAACATTTAAAACTCATGTTAAGTTTATATTATACCTATTCTAACACCATTAGAGAAACCTTTTCACCTTGACATAATTAACTTAGCTAAACATAAATAAACAATATAAGAACATAAATATAATATAAGCTAACTAAGTATAGGAAAGGAAATGAAAGAGCATAAATAAGAGATTACTATAGCATAAAAGAAAACTTGAACATTACAAAGATGTAGAGAGAAAGCAAGAAGATAACTTTGATTTGAAAAATTAATGTGTCTAAATACATGGAAAATGCCTCCTTTTATAGTGACTAAATACATGGACAATGCCTCCTTTTATAGGCTAAGTTTCAGAACTATTGATTGATTGAAGAATTGGTGGGCATCCATTGATTTGGTGGCTGGTTTTTGACATTAATTGCTGTTGTTTTTTTGATATTATGGGCTGATTATTGATATTGTTGGCTGGCCAAAATGTCATTGCTCACATCAGAATTATAGCCAACTGAATTATAGAAGTTGTGGGCAATTTTCTCATCTTTCCAACAAAAAAAACCAGAGCTCATTTGGACTTCTAGAACTCAAGATATGAGCCAAAAACCGAATAGTGTTTGAGCTACAGGACAGCTTTCGACGTCTTCGTTGTTGCTAAGATTTGTACTTGAAAATTGTAGAACTGAGGCTTTGAGTCCACATGAAAGTTGTAGGTCTATGTCTTACCTTTCCATCCATATAAAATGAACCTAAATCCGATATCTACAGCTCCAGATATGATCCAATTACCGAATGGTGTTTGAGTTTGAAATGCACCAGCAACACTTTGCTAAATTTGGCCTTCTATTTATCCTTTCAATTTCAATCCTTAAACTCATTGATTATGCATCAAAAGTGTCATTAAGTCTCTTATTTTACATATGTATATATTGTTTTTATTTGGTTGTTTTTATAATAATTGATGTGTTTTTAGTAATGAAGTTTGTTTTAATGTTTTGATAGGTTTTTGGAGCTTAAATGAATTAATTCAGAAAATTCAACGTCGGAATTCAGAACAAAGAATTGAAGAGACATTTAGTTGAAGATTGAAGCAAATCTTGTTTCAAATAAGTGCTCCAAATTTGTCTCAAAAATCAATTCTATTCCAATTCTAGAAAAGAATATCATATGATTTATTTCAAGCCCAAACTTGCCTTATGTTGTGTGCAAACTTCAACCATTAAACACTCAAGGTTTCAATGTCAATCTTAGCCCAAATAATAAGTACATTTGTATACTTATTTGATGCCCCAAATCAGCCCTAAATCAACCCCAAATCAACCTTCAAATCAACCCAAACACAACCCATGATCTTACATGTCCACACAACAAATAACAATTGATTTATTTTGGGTAATCCATTGATCCAAGAAGGCAAGCACATGGATGGAAAGCTGGAGGGGATATTTTAACATTATTTTGGGTAAAAAAGAAGAAGGAGACACCTCATAAATGAGGAAGAATAACGTGTACCAAAGTGGTTGTAAAGCTGTCTTGATTTGATTTTTGAGAACACCTTTCGGTGTTTTGCCCATAACTTTTGACTCAGGTGTCCAAATGAGCTGTTATTTAATGATATGGAAAGGTGACAGAATTGCCTATAAATATGTCTCTAATAGAGTTCTCGAAAAAAAGCTTCTAAGAGGGTCGAATTGCTATCCAACATTAGAGTCAGATTTGTGTCCGAATTTTTTCTGAAATTGTATTGTGTTCTTTTTTATAGATTTCGGTTCTTTAGTTTGTAAAACTTATTATTTCAGTTGGATTCAAGTTCTTTCATGTTTATTGAAGTGTTCTTATATATAATCATGGTTGGCTAAACTCTTTCTTGGATCCAAATCAAGGATAATGGTGATTGAGGTGAGTTCTTTAGGATATGAATGAATCTTAATGTTTATCTTCTTATTTTCTTCATGAATGATTTATTATTGTAAAGAAATTTTAGAAATCATTTAGGTAATGTTATAATCTTGAATTTTTATGCACAAACTTTAGTTTTGGTATAGAGATTGCTTGATTCAATGTCTTACTTAATATGAAAGTACTTGTTCATTCTTAAGCAATAATCAATCTTCATCTTTCTAATCTTCATTGTAATATCTTCCGATCTAATATCACCATCGTTGATATTAGGTTGAGTTATCTTATATATGTTGAAGAAATCACCAATACATCACCATTAAAATTGATTTGGACCAAGACTTACTTTTTCTTGTCATTTAAAATCTATTTACATTTTTTTTTATCTTTAAAAACAAATCCATCAATTATTTTCAACCAAGTTATTGTTAATTTAATTTCTCTTGAGTTTTTTTTTGTTACTTAGCTTAATTTCCAGATCTAGCTCTTTGTGGATATGACCTCGATCTTACCAAGTTAATTGCTACATCGCACACTCGTGCACTTGCGAGTTAAAACAAGCCGATCATAAAAAGCGGTCAAGCACTCATCAATCAATCCTTTTATTTATGTGATAGACCTGCATTTAGGATGCACATTTACCATGAATTAAAGGTATATTATATTTTTAGACGTGCTAATATAAAACATGCTTTTGTTAGGGAATTTAATGATATTTTAGGTGCAATATGATGACATAAATCCTTAATGAGAATGCATTTTTAAGTACTAATCAGTTTGGGCTATGAAAGAGCCAAGTATTTGTTATACCAAGGGTTATACAATATAAATCTAGATTATCCATTTAACAAGCAAAGTATTAAAAGTGAATATGATAACAAATACAAAACATGTTAGTTATGATAACAAATACAAAACATGTCAGTATCAAACATTAAGGTCCATGTTGAGTTTATACTATACTTATTCTTATACCATTAGTGTAACCTTTTCACCTGACATAATAAACTTAACTAAACATAATAAAGGAGAGAAAAATAAATAAACAAGATAAGAACATAAATAAGATAAAAGTTAACTAAGTAAAGGAAATGAAATAAGAAGCATAAACAAGAGTTTAATATAAGCAAAACTTAAGCATTACAATAGAGAGACCATAAACATGATCTTGATCTGAAAACCAAGAAGTCTAAATGTATGGCAAATGCCTCCTTTTAAAGGCCAAAATTAAAAACTATTAATTTGATGATTAATTGATGAGTGGATGGCCAACTCTTGACTTGTTAACAATCATTATCTTCTTATCTGAACAAAACATCATTAATAAAGCCAGAATTTGAACAAACTTAAATCATGAAAGTTCTAGGAAATTGTCTCAGCTTTTCAGATAAAAACATTAAGGTCATTTGGACTTCTAAAACTCGAGATATAGGCTAAACTATGTCTAGGTTGTAGGACATATTTGAACTTCTCCATTGTTGTTAAGATTTGGACTTTCAAACAGTAGAATTGAGTCTTGCCTTCCACATGAATGTTTTAGGCCTATATCTTAGCTTTCCATCCATATAGAGCAGACCTAAATTCAAGATCTATAACTCCAGATATGACCCAATGACTAAATATTGTTCTAGTATGGGTTAAACTAGCATCTCTTTTCTAAGTTTAACCCTCTCTTTGTCCTTTCAATTTCAATATTTAAACTCATAGATCAATCATTTTATTTGTTTGATAGGCCTGTATTTAAGATGAACATTTACCGTAAATTAAAGGTATCTTATGGTGTCATACTTGTTATTATAAAACATGTTTTAATTGAGTTATTAATACTTTAAGTGCAAAATAATGATATAAAACCTTGATAAAAATGCACTTTTAAGTACTAATCATACCCCCCTAGGCCAGCTTATTACTAGTCTGTAGTAGTAAAAGCATTTAAATAAAAATTAATTTACAAATTCCACAAAGCAAGGCATTTATCATTTAATTTTCATTAATCTATCCAGATAAACAAAATCTCATTAAATTTATATATTTTCTTAATACCTCTTAAATAAGATATTAATAAGCTTTCCTTTTGTGCTCAATATATCAATACATAGTTATGAGACTTTATTTGGAAGAAAAAAAGATTTTTGTTTCAATGTTTAAGGTTAATTTTCTTGGGTTAAGATTATCTTTTTCTTCTTCTTTTTTCCATCTCTTTTTTTTTCCTTTTTTCTAATATATATACATATAACTTAAAACATAATGTATCTTTAACCTTTGTAATGAGCTTTTGGCTAATGACTCATAGACTAGTTGGTTATAGGGTATTAGGTATTGAGACACCCTTACAAGCTTAGTAACTCGGGTTGCAAATACTATATACATAGATAGTACAATATTTGATTCTCTTAAGCTTTTCTCCTCAACCCATGTAACAAACGTTGGGCCAATAGCTCCCAAGTCAATTAACTTTAGGGTATTAAGTGTTAAAACACCTATTCGGGCTTAATTGCTTAGTTTAGGGAGGCTACAAAACCAAACTTATTTATATTTTTATTATCAGCATTTTTTTTATTTTTTTTAGATTTATATACTATCTATTTCCCTTAGTTGTTACCTAACACGACTAAAAGATTGATGTCTTCTCCCAAGTGCAGGAGTGTCGAAGTAATAAATAACCCGGCAAGACCGGGGTCAAACCACAGGGAGGTTAATTGTACAAATTATAAATAACAATAATACAACAACAATAACAATAACAACAAAATAATAATAACAATAACAATAATAATAATAATAATACTAGTAGTAGTAGTAGTAATACTAATAATAATAGTAATATAATAATAATCATAATAATAATAAAGAAAAAGAAGGAGAAGAAGAAGAAGAAGAAGATGAGAACTTTGAGATGGAATATTAATGTAACGATTAAACAATTATAATAACGAATGTCAAGGTTAGAGGTTCCACTAATGGTATGTCAAACAAGTATAGTATAAACTCTTATTATTCAATTGAAAACCACACATAAAGGGGGTTCCAATCATATTATAGATTGTTAACATGATTACATTAGTCATCTTATTTGATTAATGCTAGTACTTGTAAATCTCGTCAAGCATTCATGATTATAACTTATGTTAACAACAAATCAAGTTCCTTTCATAGCTTAGGTGCCGGTTATACCATACATTATGGGCTATGAAAGTGCCAAGCATTTGTTGTACCAAATGTTATACAACATAAATCAAGATTAGTTATTTAACAAGCAAAGTATTAAAGAGTAAACAAGATAACAAATACAAAACATGTTAGTATCAAACATTAAAGTCCATATTAAGTTTACACTATACTTATTCTTACACCATTAGTATAACCTTTTCACCTTGACATAATAAACTTAGTTAGACATAATAAAAGAAATAAAAATAAATAAACAAAATAAGAACATAAATAAGATAAAAGTTAGCTAAGTAAATGAAAGGAAATGAAAGGCATAAACTTGATATTAATGAAAGCAAAGCATAAACATTACAAAAAATACAAAGAGAGAAAGGAAGAGTATGATCTTGATCTGGATACCAAGATGCCTAAATGCATGGAAAATGCCTCCTTTTATAGGCCAA
>NW_011508940.1:0-597 GCF_000495115.2 Populus euphratica | reverse complement strand
GCTATCCTGGTTTACAGGTTTGATAGGATTTTTTTTAATTAAATTTAATTTTATTATCGTTTATCTGATATAATTAAAAATAATAGCTTTTTAGAAAAAAAATATTATACATAAAGCTAGAACAGAAGAGGAAAATACTCTAGCTTCTTTATATATTACTGTGAATTGCTATAGTATTTTTTTATTTTTTCGTTCCAAAATTATGCTACCGTATTTTCAACATGATTTTTTTTGTTATATATTTTTTAAAAAATCAACATTATTGATTTTATTTTTTTAATATTGAGTTGATTGAGAATTTAGTTCTGTAATTATTTCTCTTCAAAACACTGTGAATTATTGCAGTGTTTTTCTACTTGTTTTTTTATGATTTTTTAAAAATTATATTTATTAATTTTATTTAAAAAACATTGTAGGATTTTTACAAAATATTATCAATTGCTATAATATTTTTCATTTTAAAATTATCCTTGTCAATTTATTTTAATATTAAGTTGGTGAGGCAGGTGACTTTATAAAATTTTTTTGTCTTTTATTACCGAAAAAATTAAATTATGTGGCGAAAATATTATATATTTTCTCATAAAATATTGTAGA
>NW_011508943.1:0-597 GCF_000495115.2 Populus euphratica | reverse complement strand
AATTCCTTTCGCATAAATTGGATTCAGAAACTACTTTCTTGAATTCAGTCATTTCTAGTAATGATTTTTCCATCTAAATACTAACTACACCTGATTAGAACCCATAAATACATTTTATAAGTCACAAGCAACTGTTGGTCAATATCCCAAAGTTCTCCTAGCTCAGAAGTGGAGAGACCTAACCTAACCATCTTATAATTTCTCTATTTTTTATCTGATAATTTCTCTCGTTAACTACAAACCCAAATCAAAGTATGTTGAATTCATTGTTGGAGACAACTATCAGAAAAAAAAAGTTAAAAGAGTTCCAAAACTGATTGAAATTTGAACACGCAGAAGGTATTAGTATACACTTCTCACAAGGACCATGTACATAAATATGATCTATAATGATACCACATCCATATGCATATGCATACATATGATTTATAACGATACCACCTCCACCCTAAGGAACCAAAAGATTGGATGAAAACAGCTATTCAGAAACTAATTTAGATTGGTTTTCCCATCAAATAAAAGAAAGGAGAAGAAAGAGCAAAGTCCTATGATGATACAATGACAAACAGTAGAAGAACTGTCACTATGCCTTCAAAG
>NW_011508944.1:0-597 GCF_000495115.2 Populus euphratica | reverse complement strand
AAAAATAAAATTCTCATAAATTCTATTGTTTATAGACAACATGACTATAGGACGAGAAAACAAAATATTAAGTATTTGTCATTGACAATAAATTGAAAAATTACATTAAAAATAGGTGATTGCGAGTAAAAGAGTTCAACTACCATGCAAATTTATTTTTGTCATGAATTAATTGTTGATGTGTTCCTTTAGATAGGTTAGATTAATAGAGATTTGCATTACATGACTTGAGATATTTGAGTGGATTTCTTTGTTTTTAGATTCGAGAAACCTCATTTTTTCAAAAAAATATATTTTATGGGTCCAAATAAATAAATAAAACTTTTGTTGTTCTAAGTTCTTATAAAAAAATACATATTTTGAATCGAGCTCAAAATCTGCTATGCAAATCTCAAATCTTTTATCATTATGTTATGTTTTTTAGGAACTTTTCATTAATATATTATTGATCAAACTGATTTGAATACTCACTAAATTAAAATTGCTTCAACAAATAGCCGGGCATGATAATTTAATAAAAATTCAAGGAATACTAATATAAATGAGTTGATCTTTTTAAATAAATATTTTATAATTCATAATTTAATATATGTACAC
>NW_011508948.1:0-597 GCF_000495115.2 Populus euphratica | reverse complement strand
ATTCATCCTTTTTTTTTACTTTTTACTTTTTACTTTTTTATCTTCTTTCCAACTTTCCCTGTTTTTTTTGTTTTTTTATTTTTTTCCAAAATATTTTTCCTTTTTTTCCAACTTTTCCTCTCTCTTTTTTTTATTTTTTTTTAAATTATCTTTATTAATTTTATTTTTTTAATGTTGAGATGGTTAAAAAAAAATTATAATTTTTTTCTTTAAAATACCATAGATTACCACTGTATTTTCGCATGATTTTTCTATTTTATTTTTTTTATTTTTTAAAATTATTTTTATTATTTTTATTTTTTAATATTGAGCTAATTGATAATTTAGTTTTGGAATTAAAAAAAATATTATTGATAGATACAGTATTTCTCTGCATGGTTTTTTTTTATAATTTTATCTGAAATTATCTTTTTTAATTTTATTTTTTAATATTTTGAATTGATTAAGAATTACTGTTACAATATGTAACAAAAAAAACTATAACTTTTCTCGTAAATTACTATGAATTGTCACGGTGTTTTTTCCCATATAATTTTTTCTAGTTTCTTTTGTGTGTTTTGTGTAATATTTTTTTTTAAATTGTCATTATCAATTTTA
>NW_011508945.1:0-597 GCF_000495115.2 Populus euphratica | reverse complement strand
CTTAAACTCGTGACTAGTAAAAAATAAATCCAAAATATAACTAGTTAAATTAACTCTCAGTATTTAAATAAAGCTATAATTAAAGCAATGAGAGGAAAAGGAAAAAAATTAAAAAAAGGATAGGAGAGGAATTTTTGTTGTTATTATAATGCCCTAGCAAAGATTTATAGGTTAAGAGTGAAGATGACTCAAGGACACAAAGCCCATTTCCCTCCTATTTTAAGTATAAAAAGCCCAAATCAACACAATCTTAGTTTATATTTGTTTTTTAGATAGTTTTTATGATTATACTTTAAAAAATAAATTTTAAAAAAATATGATTAGTTGAATTTAAATACATTTTTGATAAAAAAATATTATTAAAGTTCATGTTCAGCAAAAAACAAGTAAAAAATGTTTGGCTATGATTGTTTTTTAAAAATATTTTTTACTTGAAAATATATATTTTTTATATAGCAAATCAAAATGATTTGAAAATATAAAAAAAATTGAATTAGAGAAAAAAATAAAAAAAAATAATTTCTTTTAAAATATTTTTGAAATGCAAAAATAAATAGAGTTTTATGAAACTTAATTAAAAAATATATAAAAACACCC
>NW_011508947.1:0-597 GCF_000495115.2 Populus euphratica | reverse complement strand
ATCTCGACTATGATGAGATTTAACAGTCAATAGAAGATTATCTAAAGACTCTCTATGTTTTGAAATAAATCTCACCTTCTGACAATTTTCATAGTTTTGCCGGAATGCATCTGACTCCTTGAATATGGTGGGCCAATAAAATCCATTTTGAAAGATTTTTGCAGCTGTCTTTTTTGACGAGAAATAACTTCTGCATGCTTCAGAATGACAAAGTTTAATGACACTACTTACCTCATTGTCGGGAATGAATCTTTGAAATATTTGATCAGGACAATATTTGAATAAGTTAGGGTCATCACAATAAAAGATCTTCACTTCGTTCAAAAACTTTTCTTTGTCTTGAGTACTCCAATCAGCTGGCAAATCTCCTAAAGTAAGAAAATTGATATTTTTATTATACCAAGGCATTGGACTCAGAGAAAGTAAGGATTTGTTAGGAAAGTAATCATCGATTGGTGTGATGTCAGATGTCAAATATGTTGTCGTTGTTGACAAAAGATTCGTATCAACATTTTCGGTGCTTGTTTCATTCGTGATTTCTTCCTCAGAATAAATCATTTGCAAATCTTCAGATTCATCCAATTCATTTTTACTTAA
>NW_011508941.1:0-597 GCF_000495115.2 Populus euphratica | reverse complement strand
CAGTAGGATACGTCTCAAGAGTCAGTAGAAGATTATCTAAAGACTCCTTACTCAGGCCATCTTTAATGAATTGTATTTTATCTTCATGGTTTATAGATACCATTCCTAAAGAACGACATTGTGTATTACAAGTCCATCTAGCACATCGATGACAGACTTCTAGTCGTTTTGCACGACGCTTCTTTGCAAAAGTGCTTTTACCTGTTCCAGGCATGTGTGAAATGAAGAAGTTAGAGGACTCACCTGATAATCGGACCTTTTAGAGGACTCTTTACCTGTTCCAGGCATGTGTGAAATGAAGTTAGAGGACTCACCTGATAATCGGACCTTTGCTTCAATCAACCAGCGAATATCTTCAGGAATTCCATGATTCATAAACAATCTCAATCTTGCACATCTAGCACGGTAAATTTTTGTAATCGCATTCTGAGGTAGAGCGGGAAAATACTTTTTCAATTTTTCAAGATTAGTGTCCATTTTCAAATGAGAATTGGAAGAGAGATTCAAAGAATTGCACACATATATACACAGATATCAGTAATTGTGGGAAACTGAAAGAACCGACTTAAGTCACGGAGTACCGTTATCCGCCATTTG
>NW_011508946.1:0-597 GCF_000495115.2 Populus euphratica | reverse complement strand
CTCCTTTTCAATTTGATTACCCCATTAGACCTTAACATATTATATGGTCTTATATCTCTTCTTAATCCATGATATTCACTAGTTGCTCATCATATGCTAAATCTTGTCAAAGTTGTGAAGGAGTGTCATCTTCAACTTGTTTAGGATTAGGAATATATCTTTAAAGCATAGACATATGAAAAACATTATAGAGACCTGACAAGGCGAGCATGTAGGCTATTTTTTCAACTCCCTTTAATATCTTAAAAGGCTCGACATATCTAAGATTCCATTTTCATTGAATTTCTAATCTCTTTACTTCTTTAGTTAGTGATACCTTAAAAAATACAAGATCACCAATATTGTATTCCAAATTACATCTTTTATAATTAGTTTAACTTTTCTTTATACTCTATGTTACATGTAGTTTTTCTCTTATCAATTAAACCTTCTCCACAGTCCTTTATATTAGAATTGATTCTAACTCTTTATTCAACATATTTAATATTGATATGAAATCACTAACAAAAATTCTACATATATTAATATTTAATATTTCATATGACTTATGCAATAAAACCTAATATAAAAGCCCACGAACACAACAGATAAGGCTTC
>NW_011508937.1:257-598 GCF_000495115.2 Populus euphratica | reverse complement strand
TAAACTAGTTATTTTTCTAAACCCCAAAATTAAACAGTTTTTCTAAAATCTAATCCATGATAAAACAAATAATAAAACTTGATAATAATTCACTAAATAACCATCAATTATTAATTAAACCAATCTACAAAAGCTAATATTACAGTTAGGGATCAATCTGGAATTTATTATATTTTTAAGGGTCAAATTATAACTGATTAGTACTTAAAAATGAATTTTTATCAAGGTTTTATATCATCATTTTGCACTTGAAATATCAATAACTCTTTAACTAAAGCATGTTTTATAATAACATATTTAATAATATAAGATACCTTTAATTTGTGGTAAATGTTCATTTT
>NW_011508937.1:0-238 GCF_000495115.2 Populus euphratica | reverse complement strand
CCTATCACATAAATGAAAGGATTGATTGATGAGTTTAAGTATTGAAATTGAAAGGACAAAAAGATGACCAAACTTAGAAAAGAGATGCAAGTGTAGTCCAACTGGAACACTGTTTGGTAATTAGGTTATATTTGGAGTTGTAGATCTCGGATTTAGGTCTACATTATATGGATAGAAAGGTAAGAGATATGTCTACAACTTTTAGAGGAGCCCAAGATTTAAAAAAGTCATTTTCAAG
>NW_011508936.1:0-598 GCF_000495115.2 Populus euphratica | reverse complement strand
AGATAAAAGAATTCAATTGGAATAAAAAAATTGGAAGATGTAATTTTATTAAAAAAATTATTTGGTATTATTATTAAATCAAATATAACATGTTATCACCATTTGAATTTCGACTTCATGACCAGAAATGTAGGAGTGGTGCCATGGAAACACTTCATCTATACTAAGTCTCAAAATATATATATTATAAAATAAATATATTTAAGATTCACACAACATTTTATAATTTTTAAATATTCTTCAAAACCAATAAAACAATTCACAATTCAAAATGCTTCTTACAGTAAATAAAATATAATCTTTGAAACAAAAATCTA
Source organism: Populus euphratica (assembly GCF_000495115.2). Lineage (NCBI taxonomy): Eukaryota > Viridiplantae > Streptophyta > Magnoliopsida > Malpighiales > Salicaceae > Populus > Populus euphratica. The sequence goes on along the minus strand of NW_011508936.1, from coordinate 281 downwards.
AACTTGAATGAAAACAATATAATAATGAAATGTTTAAAATATTGAATCGTAAAACATAAGAAAAGCCTTGCAGAAGCAAGCAAGACACATTAACAAGTAAAGTAGTAGAAACTTTCAATCAAATATTAACTTATTAATAAAAGTTAAGAACCTTAAATAATATTAAAATTGAAGGATGAGTTCAATCAACTCAATAAAAAATTAACATTTAATATATATTTTTTCTATTTATAAGTATAAAGACTGAAACAGATGTATATACGCACACATGTACGTTAAAC
>NW_011500785.1:37481-89142 GCF_000495115.2 Populus euphratica | reverse complement strand
TCTAATGCCTCGACTTGTCTAGCTAAAGATGCAAACTTGGCTTGCAGGTCATGATCTTCCCTAAGGTTGTATATACCTCCACTAGATGTATGAGGTTGAGTTTTACTCGGTGCCTCATTAGTACTCGCGGTGTCCTAATTTTGAGCATTTTCAGTTAACAAGTCTAAGTACTTTATTACTTCATCAGGATCTTTATCTTCAAAAGTTTTATTGCACATCAATTCAACCATTTGCCTATCTCTAGGTGTTAACCCTTCATAAAAATATAAAACCAATCTCCATGTTTCAAAACCATGATGAGGGCAAGTATTAAGTAAGTCTCAATACCTATCCCAACATTGGTAAAATGTTTCTCCTAGTTTTTGAGTGAAAGTGATGATTTGTCTTGTGAAAGAGTTTGTTCTGTGAGATGGGAAAAACTTCTTTAAAAACTGTTGTTGCATTTCATCCCAAGCACAAATGGATCCTAGTCTCAAATTTTGTAGCCATGTTTCAGCTTTGTCTTTTAATGAAAAAGGAAAAAGCTTTAATCTAATGGTGTTCATACTACAATTTGAGTCATTATAGGTGTTACAGACCTCCTCAAATTCCCTTACATGCAAGTATGGATTTTCTAAATCTAAGCCATGAAAGGAAGGTAAAAGTTGAATAATGCATGGCTTAAAATTAAAATGAGATGCATCAGGAGGAAAAACTATGCATGATAGTGCACTTGTTCTTGTGGGATTCATGTGGGCTATAAGTGTTCTAACACGGTTATTCTCATTATTCCCATTATGAAGTGATTGATATTCTTCGGCCATATTTTCTGAAAATGAGGAGGATACCCTACAAAGTCTACCATTTAATGTACGTGACCACACTCTCAAGCTCGTATAGGAATAGAATAAAAGGAAGAAGAATAGTAAAGAAGAAGAAGAAACAAAACAAAAGAAACAAAGTTATATACAAGAAAAGTGAAAAAAGAAAATAAAATAAATACAATAATTTGTACAAGAACTTACCTCCCTAGCAATGGCGCCAAAAACGGCAAGACTAGGGTCGAACTGCAAGGAGGTTAATTATATAAATTATAAATGATAATAATACAACAATAATAAAAACATAACAACAACAATAACAATAATAATAATAGTAGTAGTAGTAGTAGTAAAGAAAGAGATGAAGAAGAAGAAGAAAAAGATAAGAACTTTGAGATGGAATATTAATATAAGGATTAAACAATGATAATGACAAATGTCAAGGTTAGAGGTTCAATAATAATAATAGTAATAATAGTAGTAGTAGTAGTAGTAGTAGTAATAAAGAAAGAGATAAAGAAGAAGAAGAAGAAGAAGATAAAAACTTTGAGATGGAATATTAATATAAGGATTAAACAATGATAATGAAAAATGTCAAGGTTAGAGGTTCCACTAATGGTATGTCAAACAAATATAGTATAAACTCTTATTATTCAATTAGAAACCACACACAAAAGAGGTTTCAATCAGATTATAAATTGTTAACATGATCATATTAGTTATCTTATTCGATTAATGCTAATACCTGTAAATCTCGTCAGGCATTCATGATTATAACTTATATTAACAACGAATCAAGTTCCTTTCATAGCTCAGGTGTCGGTTATACCATACAGTATGGGCTATGAGAGTGTCAAATATTTGTTGTACCAAGTGTTATACAACATAAATCTAGATTATTCATTTAACAAGCAATGTATTAAAGAGTGAACAAGAAAACAAATACAAAACATGTTAGTATCAAATATTAAAGTCCATATTAAGTTTACACTATACTTATTCTTACACCATTAGTATAACCTTTTCACCTTGACATAATAAACTTAACTAAACATAATAAAAGAAAGAAAAATAAATAAACAAAATAAGAACATAAATAAGATAAAAGTTAACTAAGTAAATGAAAGGAAATGAAAGGCATAAACTTGATATTAATGAAAGCAAAGCATAAATATTATAAAAAATACAAAGAGAGAAAGCAAGAGCATGATTTTGATCTGGAAACCAAGATGCTTAAATGCATGGTAAATTCCTTTTTTTATAGACCAAAATAAAGAACTATTGATTTGATTACTAATTGATGAGTGGGTAACTAACTCTTGACTTGGTGACAGTTCTTATTTTCTCTTGTCTTCCCAAAACGTCATTGAAAACGTCAAAATCAGAGCCACTTGAAAACTTGAAAGTTGTAGAAAATTATCTCAGCTTTCTTGCGTAAAAAATTGAGATCATTTGGACTTCTATAACTCCAGATATGGGCCAAACACTGAACAGTTCTTGAGCTGTAGGACAGATTCAGACTTTTTTATTATTGCTATAATTTAGACTTGAAAATGGCTTTTTAAATTCTTAGGCTCCATATGAAAGTTGTAGGCCTATGTCTTACCTTTCTAGCCATATAAAGTAAACCTAAATATGAGATCTACAGCTCTAAATATGACCTAACTATTGAACAGTGTTCCGATTTGGACTGCACTGACATCTCTTTTCTAAGTTTGGCCATCTCTTTGTCCTTTCAATTTCAATTCGTAAATTCATCAATCAATCCTTTCATTTATATGATAGGCCTGCATTTAAAATAAACATTTACCATAAATTAAATGTATCTTATATTATTAGATATGTTATTATAAAACATGCTTTAATTAAGGAGTTATTGATACTTTAAGTGCAAAATGATGGTATAAACCTTCATAAAAAATACACTTTTAAGTGCTAATTACAGAAGGTGGAAAAGCATGGTAATGAAGCTGGTACAAGTACCTAGGATGTGAGGAAGGTTGGGACTGAACCAAAATTGAACAACATTAGTAAGGGAGGTTTTTCATAGCATAGAAACTGAAGGGATTTTGCGAATAGAACTAGGGGTTAATTCAGCTAAAAGAGAAATTTTTGTAACTTCAGATGACATGATAACATAGATGATGATATAGATGTTATCAAACTGAAAATACCTCATTTTCAAGTTAAAAGTGATCCGATAAGTATTTGGAGTGGTATAAAAAAGTGGATTGGATTTTCGATTGTAATAGTTATTTGAAGGCAAAGAAGCTAAAAGAAGATATGGATTCGATGAAGCAACATATTAATGGGGCTAATCGGAGGAGATTAATATAAGCAGGAAGAGAAACAAAGGTTATGAGTTTCAAATATTTATGATCATAATGCTTTATAAGGTCAGATAAAAAGCATGAGGTTGAACGACTTGCAAAGGTTTATAAAGAAACAAATAAAGAACGTGAAGAATGGAGAGCTTCAGTTTCAGAACCTAAAGGATGAAAATGAAATAGGGCAATAATGGTTATCATTCAAAAACATATACACAAGCAGATGGCAATGCGTGCTTATTTGAAATTATTATTGGTTACTTCATCCATACAATATTGTTGTAGGCAAGTGCGTGCAAGAAAAAGAACTCCAAATGCTTCAATAAGAGGCTAAGGAATTGTTCATTAAACTTGTTGGTGATTCGAGAATGAATCATCAAAAGACATGGAATGATACGATCCAAGTAAGATTAAATTTGGATTGTGGCGTGAAATTTTCTATCATCTAATTTTATGTTATTAAGCAAAACTCTAAATTAAACCGTTAGATCAAACTGAAACTTCATTAGAAGATTCAGAGATATTTTTTTATATTGGGGTAAAATTTTAGGTGAATAAGACTAGTTTTATGCTATTGAGCATAACTCCAAATTAAACTATTGGATCGAGCTGAAACTTCATCGGAAGATTCAAAGATATTTTTCTATGTTGGGGTAAAATTCTAGGTGAATCGAAGTTCACGAAGGACTTGCGATATAGATTAGAATAGGCTGTATGAATTTTGTTATTTATTTCATTTTGACTATTAGGCTTTATATTTGGCGATGATCATTTCCATGTGACAATATGAGAACTTATTTTGGGAATTTCTTAATTCTATAAAGATCTTTAATGAATTATAACAAAATTTTCAAGTGTGGTAAGGATTTATTAAAGTTCCAGAATTCTTTTCGTATAATAATTTTTTGTTCATCCTAACTACAGAAAAAAATGAGGGTTTGTAAGATTTAATAATATATTAGTTATTTTTATTATTTTCTTTCATGTTTGGGCTTAATTAACATATTTTGGATTTATTGTAAGTGAGTAAATATTAGCCCACAAATTTTAAGTCCATTAGAGCTACCAACTGAATTATTATATAAGATTTTATAAGCTACAATTTTTTAGTTATAATTAAGCAATGATTTATATCATATCCTTATGTAATCTTTCATTTATTTTTTATCCTTATGAATATGGTAATCTTGGATATTATTTTTGTATTTAATATCCAACACTTTTGGAATAAATAATAGCGTGTATAGAATTTTTTGAATTAAATTCAATTAAGTAATTTTCAATGAAATATTATATTTGAAATCTTTTTAAGTATTAAGAACTGAATTTCAAATGGAATTTATTTTTTAAAATGCTACAAGAATAAATAAGAGATTTGGAACTCTCTTAAACGTTAAAAATTAAATTTCAAATAGAATTCAATTTCTAAAAATACTACAAAAATAAATAAAAATTCAATATCTCAAGAAATTTAATATTAAAATTGACTTTCTCAAAATACTCAACTAATTTTTTAAAAGAAATAAAATGGAAGTAATTAGAATAATAATATAGGAATATAATAAATTAAATTTTATCTTTTTTGAACATATAAATTTAATAATTAAAAAAGGAAACCAATTGATTCGAAACATGTAAATTTTGAACTATCAAATGTCCCCTAGCCTAGCAATCAAATAAGTCAAGCATGCCTGATATATTCCCTATTTCAAAAACTACCATCTCTTTAAAATTTACACGGAAAGTCAATGGAAGCATTTCTTAATGGAGTAGATTCAAAAAACACAAAAGTTGATAAAATTAATGGCAATCCAAGAGAAAGAGAGCGAGTTGAGGACACCAACATGCCACATTCCTGGCTCAGGAAAAAATGAAGAAAATCAGGTAGGAATCAAGGTCCGGAGACACAACCTTCTGCATCATCAGTTGCATATTGCAAAAAGCAATGGCAAAGAAAAAACATGGTTTGGTAGTAAAATTACTAACCATGCCCCAAACTAGTTACAGGAAAATTAATAAGTTATTAGCCCTCGAAACCAACCTCAATTCATGAATTAAACCTAGCATCAGGCCACAAGTGTACCCAATTACCAAGGTCGCCATCTTTGATTTACACCTCAACTACCGTTACATATATACATAGCTAGACAGCCTCCATTGATCTTAATCCTGTCTGTTCATCTCTACAATGGTAAAGGGCTTGTACAGAGGGATTCTACCTTCACCTCTACCTTCGGGGTGGAGCACGCTTGCCACAAATCGGGCATCATTTGAATATGCAGAAAACCGGGTTCCCCAACTGAAACTGGCTCCAACGACCCCAACAAAACAAATTTATCAGATATAATTCATACTCTCCAACCTTTCTAGAGAACAAGATTCACGAGTTGCTTGATGTAAAGGCACAGTGTGTATGCCTTGCTGAACCATTCACTGCCTCGTTTATCCTACTGAACACTAATTTGAGGGGGATACAAGTCACGGCAGGACCCTTGGACTTCTCCACCACCAGTTTCCTATCTTCTACTTTTTTTCCAGTCAATGAAGATAATTTGCGAATCTTTTTAGACAACAGCCCGCATTTCCTTAATTTGTGTGATTTACTAGGTGAAGATAGTGGTTTCATTGTCATATGCCTGGCAGGTATCCTACCAGCTTCTAAATTCCGCATAGCTGCATAACCCAATTTGGGAATTTCTATTTCAGCAACATGCACTGTATCCCCTTCATTGCTACCAAGTAATAGATCAGAATAGCCATCCTGTAAATGCTCAATTGTTAAAGGGTGACCAACAATTGCTTTACCATTCAATTTACTCATTAGGGAAACCAATGGAACATGCTGCTGCCGATAGTTTCGTTGAACCTTGATGTCAACATTAAATAGTTTTGAACCTGAGGAGAAATTTCTGCCAGAAAAATCTGATGTCTGATATCTGGAATTAACTGTGAAGCGTGATTGACGGTAGGGAAGTGACCTTTGAGGCACAGACATCTCCACCGTTAACCCCTTCATACTAAGACCCCCCTGAGGAAAAGACTTGCTCCAGTCCCGTACCGCATCCCCATGGTCTTCAGTAAATGGTCGGGATTTACCTCCGCTGCTATCAACTTCCTGACCAGGACCCTGACAGAATTCATCCAAATGCTCCATACCTGCCAAGAACACATTGGGTTCATCATCCATGTCCAGATCTTTTCTCGAGTCTTGATTTTTATTTTTACTTGTGTGTCTTGAATTCCTCTTTCCTTTTGACTGCCACTTTGATGTACCTTTCTCTATCCTTTGGCTGATATTATTATAAACACAATTGACTGCCAGACTAGAGGAACCAGATTCATTACAGGCTTCATTTTTAAACAATACAGCTTCTGCTTGTCTACTTTGACTAGATTGCCCCCCCAATCCACCAATTTGCTGCCTTCCAGATGAACAAGACATAGGAGAAATTCCTGGAGAACAAAATGAAAAATCATCACAAGTAGAAAATTCCTCTACAGTAGTTGGCATACCCCAAGTCTCTTAAACAAAGAGATACAACAGCATGCTTGGATAAGACACTTAAAAAGAAATTATACAAACATTAGATAAATAGGACTATCAAACAAGTTATGTCCAATGTTCTCAGTTATGCTACTAAAGAGATTGGACAACCTATGCATGGAATAAAAAACAGGTAAACAGAGAAGGGTGCATGCTCTGAAGTTTTAAATGTCATAATCAACCATACCTGTAGAGTGTTTTTCCTCCCCAACAAATGGTACATCAAATAACCTGTCTGCAGAATCATTCTCCGTTAGCCCAGATACGCTAGAAATATCTTTTTCCTTCTTCAAGTTGTGATTAATGAGGGGAGCATCATAAACATGCTCAGAAGACTTTAATGAGCCAGCATTCTCACAAGACACCCCAGTATTGTCTGAGTTATTATTAATTGCAATAGAACAGTCCTTTCTAGACTCATTTGACTCTAATCCAGAAATCTTACTGTCAGATAATCCAGGAAGTGGTGAGCTACTTGAACTGGGAATTTGGTCACAAATAACTGGAACACACACCATGGTTGTACTCTCTAAAACTTTCGTCAGTGGTCGGTGACGATTTTTTCTTTTCAATAGCTCATTAACATTTGCTACTTGAGACCTTTTTCTTTTCAGCAACGAGTTATAACCTTTGCTACCATTTACAGGACTGAAATTGGGCATACAATTCCCAATGCTTGAATCTCCTACACCAATTCCAAGATCCTCGAGTCCTCTCATACGCTTAATTCCTTCTGTTCCATCATCCTCAGAATCATTTGGGGTTCTTCTTCTCCTTCCTGGAAAAGATTGCACCTTACAAGCACCAAGATGATTTGGCTCTTCAGAAGATGTACCAGACTGTGATAACTCTGGTGGTAAATCTGAATGTGAACCTGAATCAGAATCCAAACTAGAACCTGAATCAGCAATCGCATCTGAATTATCTTCAGAATCACTATCCCCATCAGTCATATCACCGTCTTCTTTTCCAGAAAACGACATGCTTGATTCTTTGGCTGAACTACCATGCTTTTCACCCAAATTATCACATCTAGAGAAGAAGTCCAGCTGATCCTGGCCTAGGCGAGCATTCTCAATCTCTAAGGCATGGAGAATGGCATCTTCCCTCCGAGCATATTTCACCACTCTCTTATTACCATTTGCAGCGGAAGCCTTTGCCTTTTCAATACATTCATCATATTCCCCACATCGAAATGCCTTCACCCTTTTTGATTTTTCAAGATTATACCAATCCCTAAACCAACAAAATAAAGCGTCTGTTACAAAAAAATCATATCTATAAGATGTGAAGATTTTATATTTGAATGTTACTTAAGAATTCAAATTCTTCAGAGAAAAAAACTGTAAACTTCAACCTCAAATTTTTTTTTTAAAAGACAAGAAAAAAGAAAAGAAAAGAAAATTAATATCACAGAAACTGTTATGCAAAAACACTGTTCCAACTTACTTTTAATACCAGCATCAACCAAGACAGACACACACGCATCATACAGCACAGACACAAATGAGGACCTTCATGGATACATATTTATTTGCATGTTTAAGCATCTTGAGAAACAAAACTCGGTTCAAAAGCTGCAAAAACTCTACCAGCTTCTATTTCTACCTCATACAATGGGTATCCAGATGTGAGAGGGCAATAAACCTTCTGAGCCAACATTTTGGTTTGCATAAAAATAGAAATCCCATCAGCCTCGAGCTTGACCACCTCATAAACAACTAAAATAGTGTAATTAGAAATTACATATCAGTCCTCAGCACATCTGCTTGCATGATCATCCAAGCCAACTTACTCTTTACTCCAACTAGAATTGACAGATAATATGACCGAAGTAAAAGTCCATCTAATGATGGCTAACACCCAGATAAATGCCACAAGGACCACAAACAGCAACAAGAAGGTACAATAATGAGTATTAAGATTCCTGTGTCCCGCATAAAGGACACGTGGAGTTTCAAATCCCAAAATATATGTGCCTCTGATAGCAATATCATATAACACTAATTCTTTTGAAATCTAATCTAAGCCTCTCCTGCTTCATCACTAGATGCACATCACAAGAAACAATACAAATAGAAATAATACATAAAACTCACAGAAATGGAGTCATTAAACTCGAAGCTTTTGTTCAGTAGAAGGCACCATCTGCACAGAAGCTTTAAAATATTTGTTTCCCATGGAGAATTTAGATGAACTCAACACAATGTTTGCATGCTTTTATGCTATAAACAATCTGTATGGTTTAGAATAGGGGAGATGTGTCCCTATTTTTGGAAACAAAATATGCCCCAACCCAAAAACACAGAACACAATCTCGCCCTTTTAATATACATGCCAACCATGAAGAAAAGGGCAACCAAAATGGGCAAAAAGCTTGAGTTATCTTCTCTAAAACTGAGCTGTAGAAGTAACACATTACAAAGATGGACAAAGCCTCAGTTCAGAAAAGGTTAATAAGAAACCAAGGTCCAAAGCACAAAAATAGTACAAATTGTCCAGAAAGATAGATCTATTTATAGATCTCAACAAACATGACAGGACTATCATTCTCGCATAGAAAAATATAAGCACACATCAAGCCTCACAATATGCAGAGTTATGAATCTAGTATAGTAGCATTTCAAGAAAAGTACTGGATCAGCTGCTGAGTGGTGGAGCCACACTCAATGATGAAACAGTGTAGTTGTGTCAGTAGTAGAAACCATGTTATTAAGAGAGATGGATAGGGCTTAGAAGCTACAAAACTAGGTAGATGTAGATTGTGGCATCAAACTATACCATAATCAAGCACGTCTTAAACTGATATCAAATAAACATGAAGTTCAAAAAGCAACAGCAATGCAGGTCATAATGCAGCAGAGATGATCCTAATGAGGAGGTGATAGTTTTGGTTGCAGCTATGCAGATGCAAGTTAATGAGATGATGAGCTAATGTTCTCCAATTCTCAAATCCACTAAATAAGAGAGCTTACACTTTTCAGTTTTTCATAAGTGTTCCCAATCATACCATACCAAACGTGTTCCCAACAGAAGTATCATACAAGCATCCAACACCAATTAACATGAACTTTATGATAGAAAATAGAATCGTAAAATAAACACTCTGGAACAGAGAAATTTTCCCGAAATAACAACATCAGATATATACATAAAATTGGGAGGGGGGACAACCTATTTGGACATGTGCAAACAAGATGCCAACCCGAAAATCCAATTTTTACCATAAAACTAAAGCACCCAAAAAATTTGCAACAAAAATCCACAGAACCATCAAAACCATTAAAAAGATCTGTCAAATAAAAGCTCCAGAAACTGCAATGCATCAATTATCTATTTCATAAGCCAGGAAGCACAAGCAAAACAGCATCAGATCAATGCATGCACACAAATCCCAGACCCTCGCAGCCATTCAAAACAACTCAAACAAACCACCGGCAATTAAAAAAGATAGTACAACTTGTATAAAATAAAAAGACAACGAAAGAAAACACCTAGGCCAGACTGATCAAAATCGAGAAACTAACAACAAGAGATAGTAAAGGCACTTACACACTAGCATCCTCCCGTCCGAGAAGTTTGACAGGAGTGCCTGATCTTGGCGAGACCAAACTACCTTCGGAAATTTCATCAAGACCCACAATCCGACCCGGCCACCATGACCCATTTCTACGGCGGACCCAAACTAAAGCACCCACAGACGCATCAATGGCTTTCGTGGTGTTGTTGTTGTTGTTGTTACTGTTGGGGTTATCAGAGCTACTGCCCATCTCAGAAAACCCCAACTCAATCTTTGCAGACCCAAAAAGAAGACAAAATATAAAAAATATAAAAAGAAAAAAGAAAAGCCACAGAGAATATCTTGCAAATCAATCAAATCCCAAAATTTTGAAGGGAGCCCAGGTGCGAAAACCTACGAAGGTCGGTTTCATGGAGAAATGCTTACATACCCTTTAAAACCTGGAATATAAAAGATACAAAAAGGGGAGGAAATCAGCAAAATAAAGAAAACACAACATTGCATTCAAGTTGCAACACAAAACCCCTAATAAACCCTGGATTGAAGGGTTTCGTAAAAAGAAAGAGATCCTATGAAGGAGATCTGGGAGGGTTTTTTATTTTATTGTTAGTTGTTGCGGTTGTTTAAAAAAAAAAGGACAGTTTTCTTGAATATTTTTTTAGTGGGTTTTCTGTTCTCATTTGTAATCTAGCTTTTAAGCTTCTTTCTTTCTTTCTTTCTTTCTCATTTATTATTATTATTACGATTTTTTTTTTTTCAGGATGTAAGAGAGAGAGACGAGAGAAGGGTTGCTATGCGTGTCTGTATTTTTTTCTTTTTCATTTCTCTTCCCTGGCAATTTTATGACTTGCAATGTTTTACCTTTGGGTCACTTCTCATGCGTGGTTTGTTATCATTTTTATTTAAATAATATTTTTTATAATTTATAATTTATTTTTTATATAAAAAATTAAAAATATAGAAAAAAATTAATTTAAAAAAATTTCAGATTTTTATAAAAATATTTTTTAATCACAAAAACAAATAATATCTAAAATTATATGTCATCTGTTTTACTTATGAACCTTTAATTATTTACAAATTGATCAAGAACAAAAAAAAATTTTAAATATTTGTTCACCATAATAAAATAATTTAAATATTCTTAAAAATAAACTATCATCTAGGAGCTTTTTAATATTTTCATTTTTTTAAGTATAACAAAATGATTTAATTACCTTTAAAAGCATAATTTTTTAAATTAACATGTAAGAGTTTTTTCATATTTTTATCCTAGCATTTTAGTTATAATGAGGTTGACTAAGTGACACTTTTATAATTTAATAAATATAAAATACTTGATGTAGTTAAGCTTACCATAATGGATGGTTCTAGACTGTCAAGTGTGGATTTAACATAATTAGATAAGGATTTGCTCTGAACAGATTATATGGATAGCCTAGTAGATACATTTTATGGACTGGTAGGACAAATAAAGGTTTAAGATGAGGTTTGATCATGCTAGACTAGAATAACATTTTAAAAGGACCATAACTTTTTATCCGATCATTGAATCGCGCTCAAATTTTTATAGAAGTTCCTGAAGGCCATGTTCCTTATAGTTTTCACTATGTTGCTACGCGGACTGTCAGATCTTTAGATATAAAAAATCTCATGTAGTTTTTGTGATTTTCTTTTTTATTTTCAGATTTCTTGTTTATTTTTTATTTTACGCTTCTTTCCTTTGTAATTTTGCATTTTTCTTTTTGTTTTCTAATTAAGATAGGATTTCTGGCTTATTTAAGGCTTTATAAACCTCATAACGAGGCAGACTTGATTATCATTATTTTAAATAAAAAACTTGTGTATTTGGGACTCACAGCTCCTTTTGTCCATTAAAATATTTTGTTTTTTATTTAATTATTGTCTTTAATTTCCATCTACATCAATATTATTTAAAAATAAAAAATAGTTGGCATGTGCATAAGGGCTACCCTTGTGCCCTTTAAGGGGTGTGATTAGTATTTAAAGGTATATTTTTATCAAGATTTTATATCATTATTTTGCACTTAAAGTATCAATAACTCCTTAACTTTTAGCATGTTTTATAATAACAAGTCTGATACCATAAGGTACTTTTAATTTATGGTAAATGTTCATCATAAATGCAGCCCTATCACATAAATAAAATGATTAATTGATGAGTTGAAGTATTACAATTGAAAGGATAAAGAAAAGGCCAAACTTAGAAAAGAGATGTTGGTGTAGTTCAAGCTAGAACACTGGTCGATAATTGGGTCATATCTAGAGCTGTAGATCTCAAATTTATATCTACTTTATATGGATGGAAAGTTAAGACATAGGCCTAAAACTTTCATGTAGAAATCAAACTCAGTTTTGATGTTTGGAAGTCTAAATCTTAGCAACAACGTAAAAGTTCGAATATATCCTGCAGCCTAGACACTGTTCAGTGTTCAACCCATATCTTGAGTTCTAGAACTCCAAATTACCTTAATTTTTTTCCTGAAAAGCTGAGACAATTTTCTAGAACTTTCATGTGTATGTCTGGTTCAAATTCTGATGATATCAATGACATTTTATTCAGATAAAAAGATAAGAATTGTCACCAAGTCAAGATATGGCCGCCCACTCATCAATTAGTCATCAAATCAATAGTTTATATTTTTAGCCTATAAAAGGAGGCATTTGTCACATTTAGGCATCTTGATTTCCAAATCAAGATCATATTCTTGCTCTCTTTCTTTGTATTTTTGTAATGTTTAAGTTTTGCCTTTATTAATATCTTGTTTATGCCTTTTATTTCCTTTCCGTTACTTAGTTAATTTTATCTTACTTATGTTCTTATGTTATTTAGTTATGTTTCTCTTCTTTATTATATTTAACTAAGTTTATTATATCAAGGTGAAAAGGTTACATTAATGGTGTAAGAACAAATATAGTATAAACTTAACATGGACTTTAATATTTGATACTAACATGTTTTGTATTTGTTATCTTGTTCACTTTTAATACTTTGGTTGTTAAATGGTTAATTTAGATTTATGTTGGATAACATTTGGTACAACAAATATTTGGCACTTTTATAGTCTAACCGTATGGTGTAACTGACACTTGTGCTATAAAAGAAACTTGATTTGTTGTTAACATAAGTTATAATCATGAATGTCTAACAACATTTACAAGTATTAACATCATTTGAATAAGATAAGTAATATAATCATGTTAACAATTTATAATCCGATTTGAACCTCCTTTGTATGTGGTTTCTAGTTGAATAATAAAAGTTTATAATATACTTATTTGAAATATTATTGGTGGATCCTCTAACCTTGATATTTGTTGTTATCATTGTTTAATCTTCACATTGATCTTCCATCTCAAAGTTCTCATCAACTTCTTCTTCTATTCTCATCAACTTCTTCTTTTTCTTCGTCTTTTTCTTCTTCTATTATTGTTGTTGTTGTTGTTGTTGTTGTTGTTGTTATTTATAATTTATACAATTAACCTCCCTGTATTTCTACCCCGGTCTTGCCGGATTATTTATTACTTCGACACTCTTGCACTTGGGAGAAAACATCAATCTTTTGGTCATGTCAAGTTTTTGGCTCTATTGTCTGGGAGGTAAATTATTAAATAAATTATAGTATTTATTTTATTTTCTCTTTTCACTTTTCTTGTATATAACTTTGTTTCTTTTGTTTTATTTCTTCTTCTTTTGTTTTTCTTTTCCTTTTATTCTATTCCTACACATGCATGAGAGTATGGTCACATACATTAAGTGGTAGACTTTGTAGGGTATCCTCATCATTTCAGAAAATATGGCCAAAGAAGATAATCAATCACTTTATAATAAAGAATAACTATGTTAGAATACTTAGAGACTATATAAATCCCACAAGAACAAGTGCACCATCATGCATAGTTTCCCCCCCTGATGCATCTCATTTTAATTTTATGCCAGCCATTATTCAAATTTTATCTTGTTTTCATGGCTTAGATTTAAAAAATCTATATTTGCATTTAAGAGAATTTGAGGAGATTTACAACACATATAATGATTCAAATTGTAGCATGAACACCATCAGATTAAAGCTTTTTTCTTTTTCATTAGCTAAAACATGGCTACAAATTTGAAATCAGGATCTATTCGTGCTTGAATTAAATACAACAATAATTTTTAAATAAGTTTTTTCCAAATCACAGAACAAACTCTTTTAAAAGATAAATCACCACTTTCACTAAAAAACTAGGAGAAACATTTTACCAATGTTGGAATAGATATCAAGACTTGCTTAATACTTGCCCTCATTATGGTTTTGAAACATGGAGATTGGTTTCATATTTTTATGAAGGGTTAACACCTATAAATAGGAAAATAGTTGAATTGATATGCAATAGAACTTTTAAAGATAAATAACCTGATAAAGTAGTGGAGTGCTTAGACTTGTTAGCTAAAAATGCTCAAAATTAGGACACCGTAGGTACTTATGAGGCATACTTGTTAGTTAAAAATGCTCAAAATTAGGACACCATAGGTACTTATGAGGCACCGAGTAAAACTCAAGCTCATATATTTAGTCGAGGTATGTGTAACCTTAGGAAAGATAATGATCTTCAAGACAAGTTTGCATCTTTAGCTAGAAAAGTCGAGGCACTAGAATTAAGAAAGAGTAGTCAATTAAAATATATTCAAGACATTGTGTGTCAAATCTGTGAAACAAATAAGTACTCAACCAATAACTATCTAACTTTACCTTCTTTTAAGGAATGTCTCCTTGAACAAGCTCATGTTTTAAATAGTTTTCAAAGGCCTAACTATAATCCATACTCACAAATATACAATCCTAGTTGGAGAAATCACCTAAATTTCAGTTGAAAGAGTGATAGCAATAATGCATAAACTTCACAACCACTGTTTCAAGCACACCATAATTTCCAAAATTTTTATGGATATGCACCTCCTTATGCTACACCTCTTATAAGAAATCTTGAGAAAATATTGCATGCATTCATTGAAAAGCAAGAGATAATCAATATTCAACTTTCTCAAAGCATGATAGATTTTAAAGATTCTCTTAGAAAATTGATATCTGTACTCAGTTTTCAAGAGAAAGATAAGTCATCTCAACCATAATAAAATCTCATGGGGCAATACAATGCAAATGCAAGTAGTTGTGGAAGCCAACATATGGATCAAGTTAAATCAGTCACTACTCTTCGTGGTGGTAAGGTGATTCCTCGCCAGCACTTCCATTTCCTCATGTCATGACCAAACAAAGAAAAGTCAATCACAACTCTAAAATCTTTGAAACTTTTAAATAGGTAAGGATCAATATACCTTTGATGGATGCTATTAAACAAGTTTTTTCTTATGCTAAATTTTTGAATGATCTGTGCATTGTGAAAAGAAAACTAAATGTGAAAAAGAAAGCCTTTTTAGTTGAACAAGTAAGTGTCATTCTTCATAACAATAATGCTTTGAAATATAAAGACCCTGGTTGTCCTACTGATTAGTACTTAAAATTGCATTTTTATTAAAGGTTTATATCATCATTTTGCACTTGAAGTATCAATAACTCATTGACTAAAGCATGTTTTATAAGATACCTTTAATTTATGGTAAATATTCATTTTAAATGTAGGCCTATCACATAAATAAAAGGATTGATTGATGAATTTAAGAACTAAAATTGAAAGGACGAAGAGATGACCAAACTTAGAAAAGAGATATTGGTGCAGTCCAAACCGAAACACTATTTAGTAATTAGGTCATATTTGGAGTTATAGATCTCGGATTTAGGTCTGCTTTATATGGATGGAAAGGTAAGACATAGACCTACAACTTTTATATGGAGCCCAAATTTAAAAAGGCCATTTCCGAGTCCAAATTATAGCAACAACAAAGAAGTCTGAATTTATCTTATAGCCGGTATATTGTTCAGTGTTTGGCTCATATCTAGAGTTGTAGAAGCCA
Source organism: Populus euphratica (assembly GCF_000495115.2). Lineage (NCBI taxonomy): Eukaryota > Viridiplantae > Streptophyta > Magnoliopsida > Malpighiales > Salicaceae > Populus > Populus euphratica. The sequence continues at coordinate 72,977 of NW_011500785.1, read as the reverse complement.
AATGACCTCTATTTTTTTTCCTGAAAAGCTGAGACAATTTCCTACAACTTTCATGTTTCAAGTGGTTCCAATTCTAACGTTATCAATGACATTTTGGGCAGACAAGAGAAGATAAGGATTGTCACGAAGTCAAGAGTTGGTCACCCGCTCATCAATTAGTTATCAAATCAATAATTCCCAATTTTGGCCTATAAAAGGAGACATTTGCCATGCATTAAGGCATCTTGATTTCCATATCAAGATCATGCTCTTGCTTTCTCTCTTTGTATTTTTGTAATGCTTAATTGTTGTTTTCATTAACATCAAGTTTATGTCTTTCAATTCTTTTCCTTTACGTAATTAACTTTTATCTTATTTATGTTCTTATCTTGTTTATTTATTTTTTCTTTCTTTCATTATGTTTAGTTAAGTTTATTATGTCAAGGTGAAAAGATTACACTAATGATGTAAGAATAAGTATAGTGTAAACTTAATATGGACTTTAATGCTTGATACTAACATGTTTGTATTTGTTATCTTGTTCACTCTTTAATATTTTGCTTGTTAAATGACTAATCTAGATTTATGTTGTATAACATTTGATATAACAAATGCTTGACACTTTCATAGCCCATACTGTATGGTATAACTAACAACTAAGCTATGAAAGGAACTTGATTTGTTGTTAACATAAGTTATAAGCATGAATGCCTGACAATATTTACAAGTATTAGCATTATTCGAATAAAATAACTAATGTAATCATGTTAACAATTTATAATTGACACGACTAAAAGATTAATGTCTTCTCCCAAGTGCAGGAGTGTCGAAGTAATAAATAACCCGGCAAGACCGGGGTCGAACCACAGGGAGGTTATTTATACAAATTATAAATAACAATAATACAACAACAATAACAATAACAATAACAACAACAACAACAACAACAATAATAATAATAATAATAATAATAATAATAATAATAATAATAATAGTAGTAGTGGTAGTAGTAGTAGTAGTAGTAATAATAATAGTAATAGTAATAGTAATAATAATAAGAAAGAAAGAGAAGAAGAAGAAGATGATGAGAACTTGGAGATGAAAAATTAATGTAAAGATTAAACAATAATAATAACAAATGTCAAGGTTAGAGGTTCCACTAATGGTATATCAAACAAGTATAGTGACACGACGAAAAGATTGATGTCTTCTCCCAAGTGCAGGAGTGTCGAAGTAATAAATAACCCGGCAAGACCGGGGTCGAACCACAGGGAGGTTAATTGTACAAATTATAAATAACAATAATACAACAACAATAACAATAACAATAATAATAACAATAACAATAACAATAACAACAATAATAATAACAACAACAATAATAGTAATAATAATAATAACAATAACAATAATAATAATAATAATAATAATAATAATAATAATAATAATAATAATAATAGTAGTAATACTAATAATAATAGTAATATAATAATAATAATAATAATAATAATAATAATAATACAGAAAAAGAAGGAGAAGAAGAAGAAGAAGATGAGAACTTTGAGATGGAATATTAATGTAACGATTAAACAATGATAATAACAAATGTCAAGGTTAGAGGTTCCACTAATGGTATGTCAAACAAGTATAGTATAAACTCTTATTATTCAATTGGAAACCACACACAAAGGAGGTTCCAATTGCATTATAGATTGTTAACATGATTACATTAGTCATCTTATTCAATTAATGCTAATACTTGTAAATCTCGTCAAGCATTCATGATTATAACTTATGTTAACAACAAATCAAGTTCTTTTCATAGCTCAGGTGTCGGTTATACCATACATTATGGACTATGAAAGTGCCAAGCATTTGTTGTACCAAGTGTTATACAACATAAATCAAGATTAGTCATTTAACAAGCAAAGTATTAAAGAGTTAACAAGATAACAAATATAAAACATGTTAGTATCAAACATTAAAGTCCATATTAAGTTTACATTATACTTATTCTCACACCATTAGTGTAACCTTTTCACCTTGACATAATTAACTTAGCTAGACATAATGAAAGAAAGCAAAATAGATAAACAAAATAAGAACATAAAATTTAACTAAGTAAAGGAAAGGATAAGAACATAAAAGTTAACTAAGTAAAGGAAAGGAAATGAAAGGCATAAACTTACTATTAATGAAAGCAAAGCATAAACATTATAAAAAATACAAAGAGAGAAAGAAAGAGCATGATCTTGATCTGGAAACCAAGATGCCTAAATGCATGGCAAATGCCTCCTTTTATAGGCCAAAATTGGGAACTATTGATTTGATGACTAATTGATAAGTGGGTGGCCAACTTTTGACTTGGTGACAATCCTTATCTTCTCTTGTCTGCCCAAAACGTCATTGATAACGTCCAAATTGGAGCCAGTTGCAAACATGAAAGTTGTAGGCAATTGTCTCAGCTTTCTTGTGTAAAAACTTCAGCTCATTTGGACTTCTAGAACTCCAGATATGGCCGCAATACCGATCATTTGGACTTCTAGAACTCCAGATATGGCCAAAATACCGAACAGTGCTCGGGCTGGAAGACAGATTCGGGCTTCTTTGTTGTTGCTACAATTTGGACTTGATAATGGCCTTTTTAGATCTTGGGCTCCATATGAAAGTTGTAGGCCTATGTCTTACCTTTCCATCCATATAAATTGGACCTAAATCTGAGATCTGTAGCTCCAGATATGACCCAATTACCGAATAGTGTTCCGGTTTGGATTGCACCGATATCTCTTTTCTAAGTTTGGCCATCTCTTTATCCTTGCAATTTAAGTTCTTCAAGTCATCAATCAATCCTTTCATTTATGTGATAGGCCTGCATTAAAAATAGACATTTACCACAAATTAAAGGTATCTTATATTATTAGATATATTATTATAAAACATGCTTTAGTTAAGGAGTTATTGATACTTCAAGTGCAAAATGATGATATAAAACCATGATAAAAATGGACTTTTAAGTACTAATCATATAGTATAAACTCTTATTATTGAATTGGAAACCACACACAAAGGAGGTTCCAATCAGATTATAGTTAACATGATTACATTAGTCATCTTATTCAATTAATGCTAATACTTGTAAATCTCGTCAAGCATTCATGATTATAACTTATGTTAACAACAAATCAAGTTCCTTTCATAGCTCAGGTGTCGGTTATACCATACATTATGGTCTATGAAAGTGCCAAGCATTTGTTGTACCAAGTGCTATACAACATAAATCAAGATTAGTCATTTAACAAGCAAAGTATTAAAGAGTGAACAAGATAACAAATATAAAACATGTTAGTATCAAACATTAAAGTCCATATTAAGTTTACATTATACTTATTCTTACACCATTAGTGTAACCTTTTCACCTTGACATAACTAACTTAGCTAGACATAATGAAAGAAAGCAAAATAGATAAACAAAATAAGAACATAAAAGTTAACTAAGTAAAGGAAAGGAAATGAAAGGCATAAACTTACTATTAATGAAAGCAAAGCATAAACATTATAAAAAATACAAAGAGAGAAAGAAAGAGCATGATCTTGATCTGGAAACCAAGATGCCTAAATGCATGGCAAATGCCTCCTTTTATAGGCCAAAATTGGGAACTATTGATTTGATGACTAATTGATAAGTGGGTGGCCAACTTTTGACTTGGTGACAATCCTTATCTTCTCTTGTCTGCCCAAAACGTCATTGATAACGTTCTCTTGTCTGCCCAAAACGTCATTGATAACGTCCAAATTGGAGCCAGTTGCAAACATGAAAGTTGTAGGCAATTGTCTCAGCTTTCTTGTGTAAACAATTCAGCTCATTTGGACTTCTAGAACTCCAGATATGGCCGAAATACCGAACAGTGCTCGGGCTGGAAGACAGATTCGGGCTTCTTTGTTGTTGCTACAATTTGGACTTGATAATGGCCTTTTTAGATCTTGGGCTCCATATGAAAGTTGTAGGCCTATGTCTTACCTTTCCATCCATATAAATTGGAACTAAATCTGAGATATATAGCTCCACATATGACCCAATTACCAAACAGTGTTCCGGTTTGGATTGCATCGACATCTCTTTTCTAAGTTTAGTCATCTCTTTATCCTTGCAATTTAAGTTCTTAAAATCATCAATCAATCCTTTCATTTATGTGGTAGGCCTGCATTTAAAATGAACATTTATCACAAATTAAAGGTATCTTATATTATTAGATATATTATTATAAAACATGCTTTGGTTAAGGAGTTATTGATACTTCAAGTGCAAAATGATGATATAAAACCATGATAAAAATGCACTTTTAAGCTCTAATCAATAATCCAATTGGAACCTCCTTTCTATGTCATTTTCATTTGAGTAATAAGAGTTTATACTATACTTATTTGAAATACCATTATTGGATCCTCTAACTTTAACATTTATTGCTATCATTGTTTAATCCTCACATTATTCTTCCATCTCAAAGTTCTTATCAACTTCTTTTTCTTCCTCCTCTATTATTATTATTATTATTATTATTATTAGTAGTAGTAGTAGTAGTAGTATTAATATTGTTGTTGTTATTGTTATTTATAATTTATACAATTAACCTCCTTGTAGTTCGACCTCGGTTTTGTTGGTTTATTTGTTACTTCAACACTCCTACACTTGGAAGAAGACAACAATTTTTTGGTCGGGGGTGTAGGAAGAGAATACAAGGAAAAAAAAACCAAAAAAAGAAGAAACAAAATAAAAGAAACAAAGTTAGATACAAGAAAAGTAAAAAGAGAAAAAAAAATAAATACTATAATTTACATCAATATTATTTAAAAATCAAAAGTAGTTGGCATGTGCATGAGGGCTACCCTTGTGCCCTTCAGGGGGTGCATGAGTGGTCAAATAAAGTTTAAATGATGGTTTTCGGGGTGGCATTTGAAACACGAATAAATTTCATTACCAATTTAAATTTTGATTCAAAATATCATTTTCATCCTCCTATTTTGTTTTTTCAATCTTCACATTCTCCATAATTACTCAAGATTCAATTTTGATAAAAGAAAACATTTTTTTATTTTCTAGTTGGTTTTAGGGAGGAGAGTGAAAGTTGTTAGTTGACATTGATTTTAAACACTAAAAAGGTCTATTTTAGTATCAATGAGTTCCATTCAGCAAGAAAAATTTGATGATGATTGTTTTGAAAATCAAAATTGTGTAAAAAAACATACCAAAACTAATTAAAAAAATCCTTTTACCTAGTTTGATTATATGTTCTTTGACTATTTTTAGGTTTTTTAGCTTGATAAATTAGTTTTTTTATGTTACAAGGGTGTTATTTAGATGTTTGTAAACAAAAATGTGTTGAATAATAGGTTTTTAACCAAAAAAACCAACCTATGATTTTTTAGCCACTACTAGTGGCTAGAATTTAGGCAAGAGTGGATGATGTGTTATCAATCTTATTTTTTAAAAAAAAGAGCAAACCTCTGCAAACCCCCTTATAGAAAGAAAAAAAGGCTCAAGCACGCGACCTAAGCTGGAGATCCACATGTTTAGGCCATTTAGGTCAGGTTCGCATGTTTAGCTTTTTTTGTTATTTCTTGTCCTTCAATATTTTTCCTTTCAATTACATCCTTTAATTTTTTTTTTTGAAAAAAAACCTCTATTTTTTATCATATATTTAGCTAAAAAATAAAATTATTAATCCTAATGAGGTCCATGACTCGAGTTGCAAATTTCATAGAATAAGTATTTTACATCTTTTTTCAATTATGAATGCTTAATGAAATTTACAAGTATTAGCATTAATTGAATAAGATCACTAATGTAATCATGTTAACAATCTATAATCTGATTGGAACCTCCTTTGTGTGTGGCTTCCAATTGAATAATAAGAGCTTATACTATACTTGTTTGACATACCATTAGTGGATCCTCTAACCTTGACATTGTTTGTTATCATTGTTTAATCCTTACGTTAATTTTCCATCTCAAAGTTCTCATCAACTTTTCTTCTTTTTCTTTATTATTGTTATTATTATTATTATTATTATTACTACTACTACTACTAGTATTATTAGTACTATTATTGCTACTATTATTATTATTGTTGTTATTGTTACTATTGTTGTTGTTTATAATTTGTACAATTAACCTCCTTGTGGTTCAACCCCGGTCTTGGCGGGTTATTTATTACTTCGACACTCCTGCACTTGGGAGAAGACATCAATCTTTTAGTCGTGTCAAGTTTTTGGCGCCGTTGCCGGGGAGGTAAGTTATCTTTTAGTCGTGTCAAGTTTTTGGCGCCGTTGCCGGGGGGGTAAGTTCTTTTATAAATTATAATATTTATTTTATTTTCACTTTTCACTTTTCTTGTATATAACTTTGTTTCTTTTTTCTTGTTTCTTCTTCTTTTGTTTTTTTTTCCTTTTATTCTATTCCTACACTTGCATGAGAGTGTGGTCACGCACATCAAGTGGTAGATTTTGTAGGGTATCCTCATTATTTTTAGAAAATATGGCTGAAGAAGATAATCAATCACTTCATAATGAGAATAATGAGAATAACCGTGCTAGAACCCTTAGAGACCACATGAATCCCACAAGAACAAGTGCACCATCATGCATAGTTTTTCCTCCCGGTGCATCTCATTTTAATTTTAAACCAGGTATTATTCAACTTTTACCTTCTTTTCATGGCTTAGAATTGGAAAATCCATACCTTCATTTAAGGGAATTTGAGGAGGTCTGCGACACATGTAATAATTTAAATTGTAGCATGAACACCATCAGATTAAAGCTTTTTCCTTTTTCATTAAAAGATAAAGCTAAAACATGGCTACAAAATTTAAGACCAGGATCCATTCGTGCTTGGGATGAAATGCAACAATAGTTTTTGAAGAAGTTTTTCCCATCTCACAGAACAAACTCTTTCAAAAGACAAATCACATCTCATAGAACAAACTCTTTCAAGAGACAAATCACCACTTTCACTCAAAAACCAGAAGAAACATTTTACCAATGTTGGGATAGGTATTGAGACTTACTTAATACTTGCCCTCATCATGGTTTTGAAACATGGAGATTGGTTTCACATTTTTATGAAGGGTTAACACCCAGAGATCGGCAAATAGTTGAATTGATGTGCAATGGAACTTTTGAAGATAAAGACCCTGATGAAGCAATGGAGTATTTAGAATTGTTAGCTGAAAATGCTCAAAATTAGGACACTACGGGTACTTATGAGGCACCGAGTAAAACTCAACCTCATACATCTAGTGGAGGTATGTACAACCTTAGAGAAGATCATGACCTTCAAGCCAAGTTTGCATCTTTAGCTAGAAAAGTCGAGGCACTAGAATTGAAAAAGAGTGGTAAATTAAAATCTGTTGAAAACATTGTGTGTCAAATGTGTGAAATAAATGAACACTCAACCAATAATTGTCCAACCTTACCTTCTTTTAAGGAATGTCTCTATGAATAAACTCATGCTTTAAACAGTTTCTAAAGGCCCAATTATAACCCATACTCGCAAACATACAACCCTGGTTGGAGAAATCACCGAAATTTCAGTTAGAAGAGTGATAATGCACAAACTTCACCACCACAGTTTCAAGCACACCATAATTTCCAAAATTCTTATGGATATGCACCTTCTTATGCTCCACCTCTTAGAAGTAATTTTGAGGAAACATTGTATGCATTCATTGAAAAGCAGGAGACAATCAACACTCAAGTTACTCAAAGCATAACAGATTTTAAAGACACTCTTGCAAAATTCACATATGCTTTTAGTTTTCAAGAGCAAGGTAAGTTTCCATCTCAACCACAGCAAAATCCCAAGGGGTAATACAATACAAATGCAAGTAGTTCTGGAAGTCAACACATGGATCAAATCAAATCAGTCATCACTCTTCGTAGTGGTAAGGTTATTCAAAAACCAATTCTCGAACCTTGTGAGAAAGACGATGAGTCAATCTCTGAGGGTAAGAAAGAGGTTGAATCTGAACATTACAAAGAAAAGATTGATTCCCCACTAGCACTTCTATTTCCTCATGCCATGACCAATCAGGAAGAAATCGAGGATGAAAAAGGCACCGCAAATATTGATGCGGATCTTTTATCAAAAGTGACAACAGATTCGACACCCGACATCACACCAATCGATGATTACTTTCCTGATGAATCCTTACTTTCTCTTAGTTCAATGCCTTTGTTTACTAAAAATATCAATTTTCTTACTTCAGGATTTTTGCCAACTCATTAGAGTATCGAAGAGAAAAGAAAATTTTTGAGCAACGTGCAAAAATTTTATTGGAATGACCTTTACTTATTCAATTATTGTCCTAATCAAATATTTTAAAGATGCATTCCCGACAATAAGGTAAGTAATGTCATTAAATTTTGTCACTCTAAGGCACGTGGGGATCATTTCTCATAAAAAAAGAGAACTGTAGAAATCTTACAAAATGGATTTTACTAGCCAACCATATTCAAGGAATCACATGCATTCCCCGACCCATAGAGGGCGTTTAAGCTGTTCTTGGACGTAAAACCAAGGGAAGATGTGAGCCATAATCACAACTACCTGTATATACACATGCTTTTTCAAAAGTAAATAAATAAATAAATAGAGAGAGAGAGAGAGAGACTCTAGGTGGCTTACATATAGGTGGTATGATTGCCTTTTTAATTTCTCATCTATAAAATCCTCTCTGCCTTCCCTTCATTTCCACTCAACCCATACATTCATCAAATATAGAAGTGTGTAGAAATGGCAAGTTCCTCAGGTCATCATATAAGAAATATTTGTGTTTTCGGTGGATCTAGCCTTGGGAAAGAAAAGGAGTTTTTAGGATCAAGTTTTAGGGCTCGTCCCTGAAGCTTTAGCACAAGGGGACATCATTGGAAAAACAATTGGAGAGAAACTTCAGTTAGGTCTCCACAATGTCAACTCGAATGAATGCAATGTTTAACCATGTTGATGCCTTCATTGCTTTACCAGGTGGTCTAGGAACATTGGAAGAGATCTTTCATATTTCCTTTTAGGCTCAACTGCACATTCACCATAAACCCATAGGTTTGTTAAATGTTAATGGTTATTATGATAAGCTGTTGTCTTTTCTTGATCATGCTGTGGAACAGGAATTTCTAACATCTTCTGCACGACAAATCATAATCTCTACTGCAACTGCTGAACAATTGATTGACCAACTACAATCTTTCATTCCTATGATTGATCCTTCCATGAGTCGCATAAATTGGTCAACTAAGGAAAGCCGTAAAAAGCTTAGATTGGATTTGAGCCTTCATTTGTGAATCTTTGTGTCTTTTGGTTTTATTATTGTGTTTTCTTGTTGTTTATATTTGTTTTAGTGCATTTCAGGTTTGTCAATGTTCGTTATTTCAGGTGATATCTTCTATACTCTATCTTTCTACCTTTAACATGTATTCTTAAACCTTAATTTACACACACACACACTTTAATATATGATTGTGGGTTGTATATTGGATTATTATATTATTTATGTTCTTTTGTTAAAGGTAACAACTAAGGGAAAAGGATTGTATATAATTAAAAAAAAAGGAAAAAAAAAAGAAAAAAAATGATAATAATAAAAATGTAAATAAGTTTGGTTTCGTAGCCTCCCTAACCTAAGCAATTAAGCCCGAAGGGGTGTTTTAACACCTAATACCCTAAAGTCAACTGACTTGGGAGCTATTGGCTCAACGCTTGTTACATGGGTTAAGGAGAAAAGCTTAAAGGAATCAAACATTGCACTATCTACATATCAGTATCTGCGACCCGAGTTATATGGATGGAAAGGTAAGACATAGGCCTACAACTTTCATATGGAGCCCAAGATCTAAAAAGGCTATTTTCAAGTCCAAATTGTAGCAACAACAAAGAAGCCTGAATCTATCCTTCAGCCCGAGCACTGTTCAGTATTTTGGCCATATCTGGAGTTCTAGAAGTCCAAATGAGCTGAAGTTTTTACACAAGAAAGCTGAGACAATTGCCTACAACTTTGGTGTTTTCAAGTGGCTCCAATTTTGACGTTATCAATGACGTTTTGGGCAGACAAGAGAAGATAAGGATTATCACCAAGTCAAGAGTTGGGCACCCACTCATCAATTAGTCATCAAATCAATAGTTCCCAATTTTGGCCTATAACAAGAGGCATCTGCCATGCATTTAGACATCTTGGTAGCCAGATCAAGATCACACTTTTTCTTTCTCTCTTTATATTTTTTGTAATTTTTATGCTTTGCTATGATTAATATCAAGTTTATGCCTTTCATTTTCTTTCCTTTACTTAGTTAACTTGTATCTTATTGATGTTCTTATTTTGTTTGGAAACTATTGATTTGATGACTAATTGATGAGTGGATAACCAACTCTTAACTTGGTGACAATCCTTATCTTCTCTTGTCTGCCCAAAACTAGTGGATCGGGAACGTCTTCCTCTTCTCAGTCTCCCTACAGCTGCGGTGTCCTACAAAACAACAGAAAACACCACAGGTAGTTGATTTTAATTTTTTCTTTGATTTCAATTGTTTTTTTCTCTCTTCTTCACTGTTTTGGATTTGTTTCCCTCTCGGTTTCTCCTGCTTCTTTGTTGGTGACAGATTTAGCCATTGACTCTCAATCCAGGTCTGCTACATGGGGTTGAACCGATGGACAAGGGTCAGTTGTTGAGGAAGACAACGATCTACGATGGGGATGGCTGTTCGATTGGCACCTTTTCCCTTCTTTGTTTGTTTTCCTTTTGTCGATGGCAGATCTAGTGGTTAGGAGAGCTTCTTCTTCTTCTCATCTGCTTCAGGTGGCGGCTGATTGTGCATCAAAAGTGTCATTAAGTCTCTTATTTTACATATGTATTTATTGTTTTTATTTGGTTGTTTTTATAATAATTGATGTGTTTTTTAGTAATGAAGTTTGTTTTAATGTTTCGATAGGTTTTTGGAGCTTAAATGAATTAATTCAGAAAATTCAACGTTGGAATTCAGAACAAAGAGTTGAAGAGACATTTAGTTGAAGATTGAAGCAAATCTTGGTTCAAATAAGTGCTCCAAATTTGTCCCAAAAATCAATTCTATTCCAATTCTAGAAAAGAATATCATATGATTTATTTCAAGCCCAAATTTGCCTTATGTTGTGTGCAAACTTCAACCATTAAACACTCAAGGTTTCAATGTCAATCTTAGCCCAAATAATAAGTACATTTGTATACTTATTTGATGCTCAAATTCAGCCCAAAATCAGCTCAAAATCAGCCCTAAATCAACCCCAAATCAACCTTCAAATCAACCCAAACACAATCCATGATCTTACATGTCCACACAACAAATAACAATTGATTTATTTTGGCTAATCCATTGATCCAAGAAGGCAAGCACATGGATGGAAAGCTGGAGGGGATATTTTGACATTATTTTGGGTCAAAAAGAAGAAGGAGACACCTCATAAATGAGGAAGAAAAACGTGCACCAAAGTAGTTGTAAAGCTGTCTTGATTTGATTTTTCAGAACACCTTTCGGTGTTTTGCCCATAACTTTTGACTCAGGTGTCCAAATGAGCTGTTCTTTAATGATCTGGAAAGGTGACAGAATTTCCTATAAATATATCTCTAATAGACTTCTCAGAAAAAAGCTAGCAAGCAATTTTGGCGCCGTTGCCGGGGAGCTAGCAAGCAAAGGTAACAAATTTAGATTTGATTATTGGAAAACTAAAAAAAAATCATATAAAAAAAATTAAATTGGCTGGTTTTACCGCCTCAAAAAAAAAATTGACCTTAACATTTCGGATATTGGACTGTGGACTGGACTATTAATTGTTGGATTTTGGTTGGTTCAACCATTTTTCTTTTATTGTCTATTCTTATTAGTTTCTAATATTTTTCTTGTTTATTTCATTTTATTTTGTTGTTTTGTTTTTATTTATTGTCTAAAGTGTTTGGCCGGTATTACCGCCTTTATTTTTTTATTCATGCTTGTTATAATTATCTTTTAATGTTTATTGTTGTTATTTTTCTTATATTTATTGTCTAAAGTGCTTGGTCGGTATTACCGCCTCTTGTTTATTTCCTTTTTATTTTGTTGTTTTGTTATGATTATTTTTCTTATATTTATTGTTTGAAGTTCTTGGCCGGTATTACCGCCTCTTGTTTATTTCCTTTTTATTTTGTTGTTTTGTTATGATTATTTTTCTTATATTTATTGTTTGAAGTGCTTGGCCGGTATTACCGCCTCTTGTTTATTTCCTTTTTATTTTGTTGTTTTGTTATGATTATTTTTCTTATATTTATTGTTTGAAGTGCTTGGCCGGTATTACCGCCTTTTGTTTATTCATGCTTGTTATAATTATTTTTTAATGTTTATTGTTGTTATTTTTCTTATATTTATTGTCTAAAGTGCTTGGCAGGTATCACCGCCTTTTTATTCAAGCTTCTTATAATTATCTTTTAATGTTTATTGTTGTTAATAGTGCTTATTAGTTGGAGAGTGAATTTCTTAATTTGTTGTATTTTTATTTTTGAGCTATTACTTTTATTTGCATTTTTTTTCTTTCCTTTCCTTTCATTTTCATATAATTGTTATATTATTATTATTTTATCATGGCTAATGTTGAAGATGTAGAGGGTGAAGGGAGTGTTCAAGGTAATGGACCTCCACAATTCAATGATCAACCTAATTTTCGAACTCTTAGAGAGTATCTTCACCCGGCTAGACAAAGTACACCTTCGTGTATTATCTTACCTCTTAACCAACAAGCTTTCAATTTGAAACCGGGCATGATTCAACTTCTTCCCACATTTCATGGTATGGATTCTGAAAATCCATACATACACATTAAAGATTTTGAAGAGGTATGTAATACTTTTATTGATAGAACATGCACCAAGGAAACCATTCGGCTTAAATTGTTCCCATTCTCTCTAAAGGATAAAGCCAAGCTTTGGCTAAACTCCTTGCGTCCTAGGTCTATAGGTACATGGAGAGAAATGCAAGCTGAATTTTTGAAAAAATACTTCCCCACTCATAGGACAGCAGCTTTACAACGTCAAATGATGAATTTTTCTTGTAGTCCAAATGAGTCATTTCACCAAGCTTGGGAAAGGTTCAAAGACTTGTTAAATGCATGCCCTCATCATGGTTTTGAGATGTGGAGGTTAGTGAGTTTCTTTTATGACTCTCTTACCGCAGATTTTAAAAAGCTAGTGTCAACCATGTGTAATGGTGAGTTTTATGACAAAGAACCAAGTGAGGCCTTTGATTTTTTTGATCAATTGGCTGAAAACACAAAGCAATGGGAGACTTCTCTCCCAGTTCATGTTGAGTCTAGAAACACCATTTCTCATTCCAGTGGGAAGTTTCAATTGAAAGAGACTGATGACCTCAATGCTAGATTAGCCTCATTGGCTAGGAAAGTAGAGTCTCTTGAGATTAAAAAAGTGCATGTCATAAGTGAACAACAAGAGGAAAGTTGTGTTGTTTGTGAGAGCAAAGGGCATAGGACAATTGAGTGTCCTACCATTCCAGCCTTCAAGGAAGTGCTATATGGCCAAACTTCTGATTCAAGTAATGTTAGAAAGCCATTTCCAAACCAAGTAGGCAATCCCTACTCTGAAACCTATAATCCTGGATGGAGGAACCACCCAAATTTTGGATGGAGAAATGAGGGCTCTTCAGTACCTCAAACATTTCAACCTCCACCCCAACCATTTCATGCTCCCACACATAACACATACCAACCACCTTATAAGAGATCCTTAGAGGATACTCTTCAACAATTCATGCAAACGCAAGGAGGAATCAATAACCAAGTTTACAAATTCCAAGACCAGACCAATAGGACCTTAGATGACATTCGAAGTCAACTAACTAAGTTGACTTAATCACTAAGCATTCAAGAGAAGGGAAAAATCCCAGCTCAACCAATGCCCAATCCTAGAGGTTAGGTACACATGAGTGAATCCTCACCTAGTGAACCTTCAAACCATGAACAAGTCCAAGCCATCACTACCCTTAGAAGTGGAAAGATTGTTGACAAAGGTATAGATTTTAGGATTCCTAAAGGTATTGTAGAGGAGAAATCTAGGGAAAGTGAAGAGGGAATTAAAACACAAGTCACAAATGAGAGTTTGAGTGACAAAGAAGGTGAGATAAATGAGAAAGAGATGAGTGAGAAAAGAGATGATTCAAGAAAAATTGGAGTCAAAATGAGTGATTTAGAATTTGTTCCTAGAGCACCATTTCCACAAAGGTTAGGGAAACCTAAACAAGATCTTATGAACTTAGAAATCTATGAATTGTTCAAACAAGTGAAAGTCAATATTCCACTCCTTGATGCAATTAAACAAGTTCCATCTTATGTAAAGTTTCTTAAGGATTTATGCACAGTCAAAAGGAGATTGAATGTGAAAGAAAGAGCTTTTCTGACTAAACATGCTAGTGCCATCATCCAGTTTAAGACCCCTCCCAAATACAAAGATCCTGGTTGTCCTACCATTTCATGCATTATTGGAAGTCATAAGATAGATCAAGCTTTGTTGGATTTAGGAGCGAGTGTGAATTTAATACCCTACACTGTTTACGAACAATTAGGTTTAGGAGAAATCAAGCCTACTCAAATCACCCTTTAATTAGCTGATAGGTCAATCAAGATTTCCAGGGGTATCATTGAGGATGTGTTGGTCCAAGTAGATAAATTCTACTTTCCTGTTGATTTTGTAGTGTTAGACACCGCACCAATTCAAGGTTCTAATGCCCCCATCCCAGTCATCTTAGGGAGACCTTTCCTAGCTACATCTAATGCCTTAATTAACTATAGGAATGGGGTGATGAAATTGTCTTTTGGGAATATGATTGTGGAGATGAACATATTCAATGTCTCCAAACAAATCGGGGAACATGAGGACATTAGAGAGGTAGATTTCATCCAAACAGTTTGTCAAGAACACTTTGAGAGAGTATGGATCAAGGATCCATTAGAGAGAACTTTAATTCATGATGAAAGATTTTGTTCTTTGGAATGTGTTGATGAGGAAGTAAGAGAACTCGAGACTTATCTAGATCCAATGCCTATTATGTCAATAGGTCAATGGACCCCATCATTTGAGCCTTTGATTTCACCCCAAGTGAAAGTTGAGGAATCTCTTGTCTAGCCTGATAAACTAGAAAGGAAGCCTTTACCGAGTGATCTTAAGTATGCATTTCTAGGGGAAGATGAATCATATCCTATTGTGATCTCATCAAAACTTAGCATAGAGCAAGAACAAAAACTTTTGAGAGTGGTGAGAAAACACAAGAAAGCAATTGGGTGGAAAATTACTGACTTGAAAGGAATTAGCCCTCTTTTATGTACACATAGAATCTATCTTGAAGAAGAGGCTAAATCTGTGAGGCAAATGCAAAGATGATTGAACCCAAACATGAAGGAAGTAGTGAGAGGTGAAGTGCTTAAGCTACTTGATGCAGGTATCATTTACCCTATTGCAAACTCAAAATGGGTTAGTCCAACCCAAGTTGTCCCAAAAAAATCTGGAGTCACGGTAGTGAAGAATGAAAATAATGAGCTGGTACCAACTAGAATCCAAACTGGATGGCGTATGTGCATTGATTATCGTAAATTGAACATGGTGACTAGGAAGGACCATTTTCCGCTTCCATTTTTAGACCAAGTGCTTGAAAGAGTAGCTGGAAGAGCTTTCTATTGTTTTCTGGATGGATACTCAGGTTACAACCAAATTGAGATTTCTTTAGAAGACCAAGAAAAAACCACTTTCACTTGTCCTTTTGGTACTTATGCTTATAGAAGAATGCCATTTGGTTTGTGTAATGCACCAGCCACTTTTCAAAGGTGTATGATGAGTATCTTTAGTGACATGGTGGAAATTTTTTTAGAAGTTTTCATGGATGATTTTTCAGTTTATGGGGATTCTTATGAGTTGTGTCTAATGAATCTAGAAAAAGTTCTTGAAAGGTGTGAAGAGAGCAATCTTGTACTCAATTGGGAGAAGTGTCATTTTATGGTGACACATGGCATTGTTTTAGGTCACATTGTCTCTTCAAAAGGGATAGAGGTAGATAAGTCAAAAGTGGAAGTCATTCAAAAATTAACTACCCCTAAGACTGTGAAAGATGTGAGATCCTTTTTAGGACATGTTGGTTTTTATCGAAGATTCATTCATTCTTTTAGTACCATTGCCAAACCATTGTGTAACTTGTTGTCACAAGATGTCCCATTTGATTGGACATCAAAATGTCAAGAAGCTTTTGAAAAGCTTAAAGGGTTGTTGACAGCTGCACCAATCATACAAGCTCCTGATTGGTCTTTACCATTTGAACTGATGTGTGATGCTAGTGATTTTGCGGTTGGGGCTGTTTTAGGGCAAAGAAAAGACAAGAAACCTCATGTCATATATTATGCTAGCAAGACTTTGAATGATGCTCAATTGAATTACACTACAACTGAAAAAGAACTCTTAGCTGTGGTCTTTGCATTAGACAAGTTTAGGTCTTATTTGGTTGGATCTCTTGTTATTGTTTTCACTGATCATGCAGCATTGAAATATTTGCTCACAAAACAAGATGCCAAACCACGTTTGATTCGATGGATCCTCCTACTCCAAGAGTTTAACATTGAAATTCGAGATAAAAAGGGAGTAGAGAATGTAGTGGCTGATCATTTGTCTCGTCTTTCAAGCTATAAGACCATAATTGATGAATCTCCAATAAATGAACTCTTTGCTGATGAAAATTTATTTTATGCAGGTACTGTCTCTTACATTGGTTCTCCATGGTATGCTGACATAGCAAATTACCTAGCCACAAGTCAGATTCCTTCTCATTGGTCTAAACTTGACAAACAAAAATTCTTGCGCAATGTGCGCACCTTTTTTTGGGATGACCCCTACCTATTTAAATATTGTCCTGACCAAATTATTAGGCGGTGCATCCCTGATCATGAAATTCCAAGGGTCATTAATTTTTGTTATGCATTAGCCTGTGGTGGGCATTTCTCTTCCAAGTAAACCATTGCTAAAATCTTGCAGTGTGGTTTTTATTGGTCTACCATGTTTAAAGATGTTCATGCCTTCTGTGTTACATGTGACCGATGCCAACGACTAGGTAGCCTCACTAGGCGTAACATGATGCCCCTTAACCCCATCCTTGTTTTGGAAATATTTGATTGTTGGGGGATTGATTTCATGGGACCATTTCCAAGTTCATTTGGTTACCAATTCATCTTTGTAGCTGTTGATTATGTGTCTAAATGGGTGGAGGCCATTGCATCTCGAACCAATGACCATCGAGTAGTGGTCAAATTCTTGAAAGAAAATATTTTCTCTCGTTTTGGCATGCCCCGGGCTATGATTAGTGATGGGGGAAAACATTTTTGTAACAAGCCCGTTGGGATTTTGATGAGAAAATATGGTGTAATTCACAAGGTCAGTACCCCCTATCACCCACAGACTAGTGGCCAAGCTGAGTTGGCAAATAGGGAGATCAAGAACATTTTAGAGAAAACAGTCAATCCAAACCGTAAAGATTGGTCCCTCCGACTAGTTGATGCTTTGTGGGCATATCGCACTGCTTATAAGACCTCTTTAGGAATGTCTCCTTATAGGCTAGTTTATGGAAAGCCTTGTCATCTCCCTGTTGAGATTGGGCACCGTGCATATTGGGCCATTCGGCAATTCAATGACAATGAAAATGAGGTTGGCAAAAATAGAAAGCTTCAATTGGATGAATTAGAGGAGCTAAGAAATGATGCATTTGAAAATGCAAAAATTTCAAAACATAAGATGAAAACTTTGCATGATAAACATATTCTTAGAAAATCCTTTCATGTTGGTCAAAAGGTTCTCTTGTATAATTCACGATTACATCTCTTTCCTAGGAAGTTGAGGACAAAATGGATTGGTCCATTTGTGATTAAATCCATCTCTGAGCATGGTGCATTTGAGGTAGAAAATCCCAAGAATGGAAATATTTTCAAAGTAAATGGTCATCGATTGAAACTTTATCTTGAAAATGTTGTGGCTGAAGTTGAGACATTGGATCTTGAAGATCCAATACCATTGTAGTATCAACAGTAATGAGTTTGTATTTTTATTTTTATTTTTATTTTCATTTTCATTTTTTTCTTGTTTCTTCCATCTCTTATATTTTCTTGTTCATGCATTCGGGACAATGCATTATTTTAAGTTGGGGGGTGTGAGGTTCTTTATTTTCAAAAAAAAAAAAAACATCAATGTTTTCTTTTAGTTGTGATATGCAGGTTAAAAAAAAAAAATCAAGCAAGAAGTCAGCTCATGCCTAATTCAATCAGACATTCATCCTTGAAAACAGAAGGGGAGTAACAATTTTCTAATCTTTATACTTTTCTTCTCTTTCTCTTTTACATTGAGGATAATGTAAAACTTAATTTTCGATATTTCATTATGTTGAATGCTTGAGATAACCATGCTTGTTAAAAAAAAAAATACTTGCATTGGTATGTGAATGAGACTTGTTTAGGATCATCATTACCTTTTTGGGTTCATTATTGTGTTGAACATTGCATGCTTTAATTTGGGATAGATAATATCTTATAAAGCAAGATATAACATACTTTTTTTTAAGATTACTGAAGTACATCTTTCCTTGTAAAAGTTGTGTGAGTTGTGTGAATATGCATGAAAGATGAGTATGATGCTTTACTTGTGATTATCCCTTTTGATCTAGTCCTAAACAAGGTTTAAGTAAATAGAGTAATAATCATTACATAACTAAATAAATAAATAAATGTGTACAAAGTTCTATCTACTCCAATGTTTTGAGTTGCTTAGTAACTAGGGGTATTCATCACAAATGTTTATCTTTACGTCAAACGGCAGCTTAAAATATGAGTATGCAAAGCACTTTAAGTTTGTGACTTTGTGAGTAACTGGGTGCATTCATCACAAATGTTTGTATTCGCGTCAAAAGGGAAGTGACAACTTAAAGACAAAGAATAAATCATATCTTCAAAAAAAAAGAAAAAAGAAAAAAAAATATATATATATAGATATTTCTCTAGTTTTCTACCTTGTTTGTGTTGGTGAGAAGGGAAGATTAGAAGTTGAGTTTTCATATGAATCAATTATGTTGGTTGCACGATAAATATGACTGAATTTGGAAATTTTGTATGGATGTTTGATTTAGAGAATGTGAGTATGCTTATTTTTCTTTATTTGCTATTGTGTACACTAAGTTAAAGATACCAATGTTTGCATGATAGGTCCTTCAAGTGTGATGAATCGAGCCTAATTATGGTTGTTATTATTATTATTTTTATTTTAAAGGTTTTATGTTTTGTTTTGCTTGAGGACTAGCAAAATCTAAGTTGGGGGGTGTGATTGTGCATCAAAAGTATCATTAAGTCTCTTATTTTACATATGTATTTATTGTTTTTATTTGGTTGTTTTTATAATAATTGATGTGTTTTTTAGTAATGAAGTTTGTTTTAATGTTTCGATAGGTTTTTGGAGCTTAAATGAATTAATTCAGAAAATTCAACGTTGGAATTCAGAACAAAGAGTTGAAGAGACATTTAGTTGAAGATTGAAGCAAATCTTGGTTCAAATAAGTGCTCCAAATTTGTCCCAAAAATCAATTCTATTCCAATTCTAGAAAAGAATATCATATGATTTATTTCAAGCCCAAATTTGCCTTATGTTGTGTGCAAACTTCAACCATTAAACACTCAAGGTTTCAATGTCAATCTTAGCCCAAATAATAAGTACATTTGTATACTTATTTTATGCTCAAATTCAGCCCAAATTCAGCCCCAAATCAGCCCTAAATCAACCCCAAATCAACCTTCAAACCAACCCAAACACAATCCATGATCTTACATGTCCACACAACAAATAACAATTGATTTATTTTGGGTAATCCATTGATCCAAGAAGGCAAGCACATGGATGGAAAGCTGGAGGGGATATTTTAACATTATTTTGGGTAAAAAAGAAGAAGGAGACACCTCATAAATGAGGAAGAAAAACGTGCACCAAAGTAGTTGTAAAGCTATCTTGATTTGATTTTTCAGAACACCTTTCGGTGTTTTGCCCATAACGTTTGACTCAGGTGTCCAAATGAGCTGTTCTTTAATGATCTAGAAAGGTGACAGAATTGCCTATAAATATGTCTCTAATATACTTCTCCAAAAAAAGCTTCTAAGAGGGTCGAATTACTGTCCAAAGTTAGAGTCAGATTTGTGTCCGAATTTTTTCTGAAATTGTATTGTGTTCTTCTTTATAGATTTCGGTTCTTTAGTTTGTAAAACTTATTATTTCAGTTGGATTCAAGTTCTTTCATGTTTATTGAAGTGTTCTTATATATAATCATGGTTGGCTAAACTCTTTCTTGGATCCAAATCAAGGATAATGGTGATTGAGGTAGTTCTTTAGGATATGAATGTATCTTAATGTTTATCTTCTTATTTTCTTCATGAATGATTTATTATTGTAAAGAAATTTTAGAAATCATTTAGGTAATGTTATAATCTTGAATTTTTATGCGCAAACTTTAGTTTTGGTATAGAGATTGCTTGATTCAATGTCTTACTTAATATGAAAGTACTTGTTCATTCTTAAGCAATAATCAATCTTCATCTTTCTAATCTTCATTGTAATATCTTCTGATCTAATATCATCATCGTTGATATTAGGTTGAGTTATCTTATATATGTTGAAGAAATCACCAATACATCACCATTAAAATTGATTTGGACCAAGACTTACTTTTTCTTGTCATTTAAAATCTATTTACATTTTTTTTTATCTTTAAAAACAAATCCATCAATTATTTTCAACCAAGTTATTGTTAATTTAATTTCTCTTGAGTTTTTTTTGTTACTTAGCTTAATTTCCAGATCTAGCTCTCTATGGATATGACCTCGATCTTACCGAGTTAATTGCTACATCGCACACTCGTGCACTTGCGAGTTAAAACAAGCCGATCATAAAAAGCGGTCAAGCAGCGGCAAAACTAAGGGGGCCGCTTGCTGTTAGGCTTTTGTTGGGTCTAACCAACGGAGATGGAGGTGGTGGTCTAGTTGGCCAGCTCGGTTGGAGAAGATGGAGAGGTTGCTAGCTGCTGCTGTTCGGTGAGCTGGGTCTGCTGGGCCTTGATTGCTGGCGGTGGCCTCGCTAGGGTCGAAGCGGTGGGTGTCGCCGCTGTGTTCGGGCTATTACTAGGGGCTTTGATTAGGCCTCAATGAGCTGGGCGGTTGGCACTGAAGGAGATTGCCTGCTACTGTTGTGGTGCTTGGTGGAGGCCGAAGTTGATGGTCTAAAAGAAAGAAAGATTCTGCTAAGGGGAAGGCTTCGGTGCTAGCTTTGTGTTAATGAGAGGGAGAAGGGACAGTGTATGGGGGCTGCTTTAGGTGTAGGGGAGAAGGTAGTATGAAATGGCCGGACGGATAGGGCCGATGCAAAGTGATCCCTTTGCTTGGGATCCTAACATACATTAATGTATGTTAGCCAATACATGGTAATCCCCTTACATATGTGACACGACTAAAAGATTGATGTCTTCTCCCAAGTGCAGGAGTGTCGAAGTAATAAATAACCCGGCAAGACCGGGGTCGAACCACAGGGAGGTTAATTGTACAAATTATAAACAACAATTATAAAACAACAATAACAACAACAATAATAGTAATAATAATAATAATAATAATAATAATAATAATAATAATAATAATAATAGTAGTAGTAGTAGTAGTAGTACTAATAATAATAATAATAATAATAATAATAATAATAATAATAATGTACTAATAATAATAATAATAATAATAATAATAATAATAATAATAATAAAGAAAGAGAAGAAGAAGAAGATGATGATGATGAGAACTTGGAGATCAAATATTAATGTAAGGATTAAGCAATAATAATAACAAATGTCAAGGTTAGAGGTTCCACTAATGGTATATCAAACAAGTATAGTATAAACTCTTATTATTGAATGGGAAACCACACACAAAGGAGGTTCCAATCAGATTATATATTGTTAACATGATTACATTAGTCATCTTATTCAATTAATGCTAATACTTGTAACTTTCGTCAAGCATTCATGATTATAACTTATGTTAACAACAAAGCAAGTTCCTTTCATAGCTCAGGTGTCGGTTATACCATACAGTATGAACTATGAAAGTGCCAAGCATTTGTTGTACCAAGTGTTATATAACATAAATCAAGATTAGTCATTTAACAAGCAAAGTATTAAAGAGTGAACAAGATAACAAATATAAAACATGTTAGTACCAAACATTAAAGTCCATATTAAGTTTACATTATACTTATTCTCACACCATTAGTGTAACCTTTTCACCTTGACATAATTAACTTAGCTAGACATAATGAAAGAAAGGAAAACAAATAAACAAAATAAGAACATAAAAGTTAACTAAGTAAAGGAAAGGAAATGAAAGGCATAAACTTGATATTAATGAAAGTAAAGCATAAACATTACAAAAAATACAAAGAGAGAAAGGAAGAGCATGATCTTGATCTGGAAACCAAGATGCCTAAATGCATGGCAAATGCCTCCTTTTATAGGCCAAGATTGGGAACTATTGATTTGATGACTAATTGATAAGTGGGTGGCCAACTTTTGACTTGGTGACAATCCTTATCTTCTCTTGTCTGCCCAAAACGTCATTGATAACGTCAAAATTGGAGCCAGTTGCAAACATGAAAGTTGTAGGCAATTGTGTCAGCTTTCTTGTGTAAACAATTTAGCTCATTTGGACTTCTAGAACTCCAGATATGGCCAAAATACCGAACAGTGCTCGGGCTGGAAGACAGATTCGGGCTTCTTTGTTGTTGCTACAATTTGGACTTGATAATGGCCTTTTTAGATCTTGGGCTCCATATGAAAGTTGTAGGCCTATGTCTTACCTTTCCATCCATATAAATTGGACCTAAATCTGAGATCTGTAGCTCTAGATATGACCCAATTACCGAACAGTGTTCCGGTTTGGATTGCACCGACATCTCTTTTCTAAGTTTGGCCATCTCTTTATCCTTGCAATTTAAGTTCTTCAAGTCATCAATCAATCCTTTCATTTATGTGATAGGCCTGCATTAAAAATAGACATTTACCACAAATTATAGGTATCTTATATTATTAGATACATTATTATAAAACATATTTTAGTTAAGGAGTTATTGATACTTCAAGTGCAAAATGATGATATAAAACCATGATAAAAATGCACTTTTAAGTACTAATCAATATGATCCTAACATACACTAAATGTATGTTATCCAATACATGGTGATCCCCTTATTCGGGATCCTAACATAAATATATGCTAGATTTATGTTATATAACACTTGGTACAACAAATGCTTGACACTTTCATAGCCAACCGTATGGTATAACCTACACATGTGTTATGAAAGGAACTTTATTTGTTGTTAACATAAGTTAGCATCATGAATTCCTAACAATATTTAAAAGTTTGGTGTTACTTATATAAGATAATTAATATGATCATGTTAACAATTTATAATGAGCTATTAATGACAAATTATTGGATTAGAACCTCCTTTGTGTGTGGTTTCTAGTTGAGTAATAAAAAGAGTTTATATTACATTTATTTTTAATATCATTGGTGGATCCTCTAACATTGACATTTTTTTTTATCATTGTTTAATCCTCATATTAATCTTACATCTTAAAGTCCTCTTTAACCTATTATTATTATTATTATATATTTAACCTCCCTATGGTTCGACTTCGGTCATGCCGAGTTATTTATTACTTCAACACTCCTATACTTGAGAGAAGACATCAATCTTTTGGTTGTGTCAAAAACCTTGAACCCCATTACAATATAAATTGATCAACGTCCATACAGATTTATACATATTAATTTACGAAAATTACAACTCCGCAATAGCATTGATAAAAATTAAAACGGACCCATTAAATAAGTTATTAATTATTCCACCACAACACATGTTATTTAGTAATTCAACAAAGTTTCAACAATTTACAAACAAATACAATTTTATAAAATCTAAAATAAACCATAACAAGTATAAAATTATACATTCATATTATAAGTTTGTTTGAGAAATAACAATAAAACATGTACATACACTAACAAAATACATATACTAAAAACAACAATAAAATTGACATTTAAATGTTAAAATTAAAATCCACAATAAATCAGAATACGAATGTTACGACCATGAAACTTAAAGAAATATGACTTGTGTTGAGAAGAGGGGGATTTTTTTTTTTGGGTTTTTGTTTGTAGTTTGGGAGGCGAGAGTTAGGATGGGCAAGAAGAAGGAGAAATAGGGGAGCAGAAGGTCGGCAAAGTGGTTATATATTAACTTTTATTGATGGAATCACTAACAGACTCATTATGTTGGTGATTTCGTTCATAAGTTGATGGTAAATTGGTCATGTCATTGTACGGAGATCTCTGTTGGAATCTCTTAGTCAATCCATTGGTAAAATCACTTTTACATCATCGAACTGGTTTTTTCCCATATTCTATATATTCCATCTATAATTCAGTTGATATATACCGACAGACTAATTTTGTCAGTATACACTGATTGAATTAAAGATGGAATAGTGGCCTTCAGTAATATTCACCGTAATTTACCGAAAGAATTATTTCATCAATAATTTCGTTGGTTTTAGGTGAATTTTTAGTAGTGATTGTTCTTTGACATTTATTAGGGGTTTAGGAGGTAGGGAAAACTATGCTATCTTAGACAAGATATACTCTTTTTTTTTTAATTTCATGATATGCTCATTTTGCTTTAGTGTTGAATCTTCAGTAACTTGTATTCTCTATCGCATATTAATATGATAGAAAATTTGAGTGTGCGGAGTTGGGGACTCATTTAGAACTTCTTGTGTGTAGTTCTAATATTCTTGATATTCATGTTCCTCTTTTAAACAAGGTAACTTCATTCATTAAGTTGAACCTCAAGGTTCCCTATATGATGATGCTTTAGGGTTCTGTCTCTTTGTCACTTGATTGTAATTAGATAAAAGCCAACATTTCATTTAAAATATTTTATTCATTTTCTTTCAAAATATTTGATTTATTTTATTTCATCATTTTGCTGAAACAAAACCTGTTTACATTGATTTTTCTCTTAGTTTGATTCTTTTGACCTATCTTAAATAATCCCAAGTCTAGTTATTCACAAGTTGAGTACCTAAGTTAATTATCTCCATTCCGCTGGCAACACCTTTGGAGACACCGAGGAGAGTAGCTACACAATTGCACATGAAGAAGCCTTCTTATATTGGTAATTATTAGGATGTTCTTACATTGTTAATTTATCCATTTTTTTTCTTTTTTTTTGGTTGTAGAAGGAAAGCAAACATCTTCTCATACATCTTCTTCCTTTTTTCCTTAATGTGCAGTGGTGAATTGTATATTTTTTTACTTCTTTTTCAAGAATGCATTTTCATACGAAACTCTTGATCATATGATCAGGTAACTCATAACGAAGAAGATACAATTCATGAAAAGCTAAGAAATCATGTTTGATAGGAGTGTGATGACATGACTTAAAGATTGATGTTTTCTCCCAAGTGCAGGAGTGTCGAAATAATAAATAACGTGGCAAGACCAGAATCGAACCACAAGGAGACTAATTGTATAAATTATAAACAACAATAACAACAACAACAATAATAGTAATAGTAATAATAGTAATAGTAGTAGTAGTAGTAGTATTAATAATAATAATAATAGAAGAAGTAAAAGAAAAAGAAGAAGTTGATGAGAACTTTGAGATGGAAGATCAATGTGAGGATCAAACAATGACAAAAGAAAATGTCAAGGTTAGAGGATCCACCAATACTATTTCAAACAAGTATATTATAAACTTTTATTATTCAACTAGAAACCACACACAGGAGGTTTCAATTGGATTATAAATTGTTAACATGATTGGATTAGTTATCTTATTTGAATAATGCTAATACTTGTAAATGTTGTCAGGAATTCATGATTATAACTTATGTTAACAACAAATCAAGTTCTTTTCATAGCACAAGTATCGGTTATACCATACGGTTGGGCTATGAAAGTGCCAAGTATTTATTTTACTAAGTTTTATATAATATAAATCTAGACTAACCATTTAACAATCAAAGTATTAAGAGTGAACAAGATACCAAATACAAAACATGTTAGTGTCAAACATTAAAGTCGATGTTAAGTTTACACTATACTTATTATTACACCATTAGTGTAACCTTTTCACCTTGACATTATAAATTTAACTAAACATAATAAAAGAGAGAAACATAAATAAGATAAAAGTTAACTAAATGCATGACAAATATCCTCTTTTATAGGCCGAAATTTAGAACTATTGATTTAATAACTAATTGTTGAGTAGGCGGCCACATCTTGACTTGGTGACAATCGTTATCTTCTTGTCTAAACAAAGCATCATTGATAACGTCAGAATTTTGATTAATACTTAAAAGTGTATTTTTATTGAGGTTTTATATCATTATTTTGACTTGAAGTATCAATAACTCCTTAACTAAAGCATGCTTTATAAAATAACATATCTAATACTACAAGATACCTTTAATTTATGGTAAATATTTATTTTAAATGCAGGCCTATCACATAAATGAAAGGATTGATTGATTAGTTTAAGAAGAGATGACCAAACTTAGAAAAGAGATGCTAGTGTAGTCCAAACCACACTGTTTGGTAATTAGGTCATATCTGGAGCGGTAAATCGCGAATTTAGGTCTACTTTATATAGATGGAAATGTAAGACATATGCCTATAACTTTCATGGGAGCTCAAGATTTAGAAAGGTCATTTTCAAGTCCAAATTGTTGCAACAACAAAGAAGTCCGAATCTGTCTTATAGCCCGAACACTACTTAGTATTTGGCCCATATCTAGAGTTCTGGAAGTCCAAATGACCTCTATTGTTTTTCCCTGAAAAGCGGAGATAATTTCCTACAACTTTTATTTATCAAGTGGTTCTAATTCTGATATTATCAATGATATTTTGAGCAGACAAGAGAAGATAAGGATTGTCACCAAGTCAAGAGTTGGTCACCCACTCATCAATTAGTCATCAAATCAATCGTTCCCAATTTTGACCTATGAGGCATTTGCCATGCATTTAGCCATTTGGTCTTCATGTCAAGATCATGCTTTTGCTTTCTCTCTTTGTATTTTTGTAATGCTTAAGTTTTATTTTCATTAATATCTTGTTTATGCCTTTCATTTCCTTTCCTTTACTTAGTTAACATTTATCTTATTTATGTTATTATCTTATTTATTAATGTTTCTCTCTTTCATTCTGTTTAACTAAGTTTATTATGTCAAGGTGAAAAGGTTACACTAATGGTGTAAGAATAAGAATAGTGTAAACTCAATATGGATTTTAATACTAACATGTTTTGTATTTGTTATCTTGTTCACTCTTTGATACTTTGCTTGTTAAATGACTAATCTAGATTTGTGTTGTATAACACCGGTACAAAAAAATACTTAGCACTTTCATAGCCCAACCATATGGTACAACTTACACCTGTGCTATGAAAGGAACTTGGTTTGTTGTTAACATAAGTTATAATCATGAATGCCTGACGAGATTTACAAGTATTAGTATTAATCGAATAAGATGACTAATGTAATCATGTCAATAATTTATAATATGATTAGGACCTCTTTTGTGTGTGGTTTCCATTTGATAAGAAGAGTTTATACTATACTAGTTGGAAATATCATTAGTGGATCCTCTAACCTTGATATTTGTTGTTATCATCGTTTAATCCTTACATCAATCTTCCATCTCAAAGTTCTCATCAACCTCTTCTTCTTCTTTATTATTACTATTACTATTATTACTATTACTATTACTATTACTATTACTATTACTATTACTATTACTATTACTATTACTATTACTATTACTATTACTATTACTATTATTATTATTATTATTAGCAGTATTAGTATTATTAGTATTATTATTATTATTGTTGTTGTTATATTATTGTTGTTTATAGTTTATACAATTAACCTTCTTGTAGTTCGACCCCGGTTTTGCCGAGTTATTTATTACTTTGACAATCCTGCACTTGGGAGAAGATATTAATCTTTTGGTCATGTCAAATTTGAACCAACATCACTTATGAAAGTTTTAGAAAATTATCTAAGCTTTCCAAGTAAAAAAAAATAAACATCATTTAGATTTCTAGAACTAGAGATATGGGTTGAACACTGAAAAGTATCTAGGCTACAGGACAAATTCAAACATCTATGTTGTTGCTAAGATTTGGACTTCCAAATAATAGAATTGAGTTTGCCTTTCTATGAAAGCTTTAGGCCTATGTCTTAGCTTTTCATCAATATAAAGCATATCTAAATCCAAGTTTTACAGCTCCAGTTATGATCGAATTACCGAGTAGTGTTCCCAGTTTGGACTAAACCAGCATCTCTTTTCTAAGCTTCACCCTCTCTTCAATTTCAGTACTTCAACTCATCAATCAATTCTTTTATTTATGTGATAGGCCTGCATTTAGGATGGATATTTACCATAAATTAAAGATATCTTATGGTATTAGACTTGTTATTATAAAACATGTTTTAGTTAAGGAGTTACTGATACTTCAAGTGTAAAATAATGATAATAATAAATGTCAAGGTTAGAGGATCCACTAATGGTATTTCAAACAAGTATAGTATAAACTCTTATTATTCAAGTGGAAACCACACACAAAGGAGGTTCCAATCATATTATAAATTGTTAACATGATTACATTAATCATCTTATTCGATTAATGTTAATACTTGTAAATCTTGTCAGGCATTCATGATTATAATTTATGTTAACAACAAATCAAATTCCTTTCATAGTTGAGGTGTTGGTTATACCATACAGTATGAGTTATGAAAGTGCCAAGCATTTGTTGTATCAAATGTTATACAACATAAATCTAGATTAGTCATTTAACAAGCAAAGTATTAAAGAGTGAACAAGATAACAACTACAAAACATGTTAGTATCAAACATTAAAGTCCATATTAAGTTTATATTATACTTCTTACACCATTAGTGTAATCTTTTCACCTTAACATAATAAACTTAGCTAAACATATTGAAAGAAAGAAAAATAATCTTACACCATTAGTGTAACCTTTTCACCTTGAAAAATACACTTTTAAGTACTAATCACAACCCCCAACTAGCTTATTACTAATCTCTAGTAATCAAAGTGTTAAAATAGAAAAATAATTTGCAAATTTCACAAAGCAAGGTATTCATCATTCAACTTCCATTAATCTATCCAAATAAACAAACTCTCATTAAATTTATATATCTGCTCAATACCTCTTAAACAAGATATTAATAAACCTTTCTCTTGTGCTCAATATATCAACACATAGTTATGGGTCTTTACTTGGAAGAAAACAAAATTCTTGTTCTAATGTTTAAGGTTAACTTTCTTGGGTTGGGATTTTTTTTCTTTTTCTTTTCTAATATATATATAACTTAAAACACAATTCATCTTTAACCCATGTAACGAGCTTTTGGCTAATGACTCCCAAACCAATTGGTCTTAGAGCATTAGGTGTTGAGACACCCCTACGAGCTTAGTAACTCGGGTTGCAGATACTGATATGTAGACAGTGCAATGTTTAATTTCCTTAAGCTTTTCTCTTCAACTCATGTAACAAGCGTTGGGCCAATAGCTCCCAAGTCAGTTGACTTTAGGGTATTAAATGTTAAAACACCCCGTCGGGCTTAATTGTTTAGGTTTAGGGAGACTACGAAACCAAACTTATCTATATTTTTATTATCATCATTTTTTTTTGCTCTTTTTTTCCAAATTATATACTATCTCTTGCCCTTAGTTGTTACCTTTAACAAAAGAACATAAATAATGTAATAATCCAATGTGCAACCCACAATCATATGTTAAAGTGTGTGTGTGAAAATTAAGGTTTAAGAATACATGTTAAATGAGTATATGAGCAGAATTAAGTGATAATAATGCGAGAGTTTGTAAACTTGAATATTTCAAGAAGTATTATAATAGACCTTGTTAAAAATGGTTACTAAGATGCGTCTCAAGAGTCACTTTAACAAAAGAGCTCCTTTACTCTGTCATCCTAATAACAACAATTTTGCACATGCTTTATGAAATGAAAAACAATTTTTTTTTTATCAACTACTACCCTGTCCCCCCAACAAAAATGAGATATTGTCCTTAATGTCCTAAAGTAGAAAGATAGAATACAGAAGACATCACCTGAAATAATAAACATTGACAAACCTGAAACACACTTAAAAAAAATAAGAAATAACAAAACACAATAATAAAGCAAAAAAGACACAAAAATTCACAAATCAAGACTCAAATCCAATCTAAGCTTTTTACGGCTTTTCTTAGATGACCAATTTATGCGAATTGATTAGTACTTAAAAGTGTATTTTTATCATGGTTTTATATCATCATTTTGCACTTGAAGTATCAATAACTCCTTAACTAAAGCATGTTTTATAATAATATATCTAATAATATAAGATACCTTTAATTTGTGGTAAATGTTCATTTTAAATGCAGGCCTATCACATAAATGAAAGGATTGATTGATGACTTTAAGAACTTAAATTGCAAGGGCAAAAAGATGACCAAAATTAGAAAAGAGATGTCGGTGCAATCCAAACTGGAATACTGTTCGGTAATTGGGTCATATCTGGAGCTATAGATCTCAGATCTAAGTCTACTTTATATGGATGGAAAGGTAAGACATAGGCCTACAACTTTCATATGGAGCTCAAGATCTAAAAAGGCCATTTTCAAGTCCAAATTATAGCAACAACAAAGAAGCCTGAATCTGTCCTCCAGCCCGAGCACTGTTCAGTATTTTGGCCATATCTGGAGTTCTAGAAGTCCAAATGAGCTGAATTGTTTATACAAGAAGCTGAGACAATTGCCTACAACTTTCATGTTTTCAAGTGGCTCCAATTTTGACGTTATCAATGATGTTTTGGGTAGACAAGAGAAGATAAGGATTGTCACCAAGTCAAGAGTTGGCCACCCACTCATCAATTAGTCATCAAATCAATAGTTCTCAATTTTGGCCTATAAAAGGAGGCATTTTCCATGCATTTAGGCATCTTGGTTTCCAGATCAAGATCATGCTCTTCCTTTCTCTCTTTGTATTTTTTGTAATGTTTATGCTTTGCTTTCATTAATATTAAGTTTATGCCTTTCATTTCCTTTCCTTTACTTAGTTAACTTTTATGTTCTTATTTTGTTTATCTATTTTGCTTTCTTTCATTATGTCTAACTAAGTTTATTATATCAAGGTGAAAAGGTTACACTAATGTTGTAAGAATAAGTATAGTGTAAACTTAATATGGACTTTAATGTTTGATACTAACATGTTTTGTATTTGTTATCTTGTTCACTCTTTAATACTTTGCTTGTTAAATGACTAATCTTGATTTATGTTGTATAACACTTGGTACAACAAATACTTGGCACTTTCATAGCCCATAATGTATGGTATAACCGACACCTGAGCTATGAAAGGAACTTGATTTGTTGTTAACATAAGTTATAATCATGAAAGCTTGACGAGATTTACAAGTACTAGCATTAATCGAATAAGATGACTAATGTAATCATGTTAATAATCTATAATCTGATTGGAACCTCCTTTGTGTGTGGTTTCCAATTGAATAATAAGAGTTTATACTATACTTGTTTGACATACCATTAGTGGAACCTCTAACCTTGACATTTGTTATTATCATTGTTTAATCCTTACATTAATATTCCATCTCCAAGTTCTTATCATCTTCTTCTTCTTCTCTTTCTTTATTACTATTATTATTATTATTATTATTATTACTACTACTACTACTATTATTATTATTATTGGTATTATTATTATTATAGTTGTTGTTGTTATTGTTATTATTGTTGTTATTGTTGTTATTGTTGTTTATAATTGTTGTTTATAATTTATACAATTAACCTCCTTGTGGTTTGACCCCGGTCTTGCCAGGTTATTTATTACTTCGACACTCCTGCACTTGGGAGAAGACATCAATCTTTTAGTTGTGTCAAGTTTTTGGCGCCGTTGCCGGGGAGGTAAGTTCTTGTATAAATTATAGTAGTTATTTTATTTTCTCTTTTCACTTTTCTTGTATATAACTTTGTTTTTTTTTCTTGTTTCTTATTCTTTTGTTTTCTTTTTCCTTTTATTCTATTCCTACACGTGCATGAGAGTGTGGTCACGTACATCAAGTGGTAGACTTTGTAGGGTATCCTCATTATTTTTAGAAAATATGGCCGAAGAAGATAATCAATCACTTCATAATGAGAATAATGAGAATAACCGTGTTAGAACACTTAGAGACCGCATGAATCCCACAAGAACAAGTGCACCATCTTGTATAGTTTTTCCTCCGGATGCATCTCATTTTAATTTTAAACGAGGCATTTTTCAAGTTTTACCTTCTTTTCATGGCAGTTTTTCCTCCTGATGCATCTCATTTTAATTTTAAACCAGGTATTATTCAACTTTTACCTTCTTTTCATGGCTTAGAATTGGAAAATCCATACTTGCATTTAAGGGAATTTGAGGAGGTCTGCAACACATATAATAATTTAAATTGTAGCATGAACACCATCAGATTAAAGCTTTTTCCTTTTTCATTAAAAGATAAAGCTAAAACATGGCTACAAAATTTAAGACCAGGATCCATTCGTGCTTGGGATGAAATGCAACAATAGTTTTTGAAGAAGTTTTTCCCATCTCACAGAACAAACTCTTTCAAAAGACAAATCACTACTTTCACTCAAAAACTAGGAGAACCATTTTACCAATGTTGGGATAGGTATCGAGACTTGCTTAGTACTTGCCCTCATCATGGTTTTGAAACATGGAGATTGGTTTCACATTTCTATGAAGGGTTGACACCTAAAGATAGGCAAATGGTTGAATTGATGTGTAATGGAACTTTTGAAGATAAAGACCCTGATGAAGCAATGGAGTACTTAGACTTGTTAACTGAAAATGCTCAAAATTGGGACACTGCGGGTACTTATGAGGCACCGAGTAAAACTCAACCTCATACATCTAGTGGAGGTATGTACAACCTTAGAGAAGATCATGACCTTCAAGCCAAGTTTGCATCTTTAGCTAGAAAAGTCGAGGCACTAGAATTGAAAAAGAGTGGTCAATTAAAATCTGTTGAAAACATTGTGTGTCAAATATATGAAACAAATGAACACTCGACCAATAACTGTCCAATCTTGCCTTCTTTTAAGGAATGTCTCCATGAACAAGCCCATGCTTTAAACAGTTTCCAAAGGCCTAACCACAATCCATACTCACAAACATACAACCCTGGTTGGAGAAATCACCCAAATTTCAGTTGGAAGAGTGATAATAACAATGTACAAACTTCACAACCACCATTTCAAGCACACCACAATTTCCAAAATTCTCATGGATATGTACCTCCTTATGCTCCACCTCCTAGAAAAAATCTTGAGGAAACATTGCATGCATTCATTGAAAAACAAGAGACAATCAATACTCAACTTGCTCAAAACATGACAGATTTTAAAGATACTCTTGCAAAATTAACATTTGCTCTTAGTTTCCAAGAGAAAGGTAAGTTTCCATCTCAACCACAACAAAATCCCAGGGGGCAATACAATGCAAATGCAAGTAGTTCAGGAAGCCAACACATAGATCAAGTCAAATCAGTCACTACTCTACGCAGTGGTAAGGTTATTGAAAAACCCTTTCTTGAACCTTATGAGAAAGATGATGAGTCAATCTCTAAGGGTAAGGAAGGGATTGAATATGAAAATTTCAAAGAAACGACTGATTCTCGGCCAGCACTTCCATTTCCTCAGGCCATGACCAAACAAAGGAAAGTCAATCACAACTCTGAAATTTTTGAAATTTTCAAACAAGTAAGGATCAATATACGTTTGTTGAATGCTATTAAACAGGTTCCTTCCTATGCTAAATTTTTGAAAGATCTATGCACTATGAAGAGAAAACTGAATGTGAAAAAGAAAGCCTTTCTAGCCGAACAAGTAAGTGCCATTCTTCAGAACAATAATGCTTTGAAATATAAAGATCCTGGTTTGTCCTAAAATTTCTTGCTTTATTGGAGAGCATAAAATTGAAAGAGCCTTACTTGATCTTGGTGCTAGTGTGAATTTACTTCCATATTCAGTTTTTCAGAGTCTCAATCTAGGTGAGTTAAAACCAACTTCTATAACTCTTTTACTTGCCGATAGATCTGTAAAAGTGCCTAGAGGAATAATTGAAGATGCGTTAGTACAAGTCGATAAATTCATTTATCCTGTGGATTTTATTATCTTGGACACACAACCTGCTGAAGCATGTAATTCATTTCCTATTATTTTAGAACGTCCGTTTCTTGCAACCTCTAACGCATTGATTAATTATAGGAATGGACTGATGAAGCTATCATTTGGAAACATGACATTGGAGATGAATATTTTCAACATTTGCAAGCAACCTAGAGATGATAATGATTTACAGGAAGTGGACTTTACTGAAAAATTAATTCATGATCAATTTCCAACCGCTTCTAGTGAAATTGAGATTGATGAATCTGATGATTTGCAAATGATTTATTTTCAGGAAGTACCAAAGACAAGTAATTGGAGGCCACAAATTGAGGAATTGCCACCACGATCAATTAAGTCCATACCTTCAAGTGTTCAACCACCAAAACCTGATTTGAAGCCATTGCCATCCAATCTCAAATACTCATTTTTGGGAGAAAATAAAACTTTTCCGGTAATAATCTCTTCCAAACTTAATGCACATCAAGAAGGTAAGTTATTACAAACTCTGAAAATGCACAAAAATGCATTAGGATGGACCATAACTGATATAAAAGGAATTAGTCCTTTGATTTGTACACATAGAATTTATTTAGAGGAAAATGCTAAACCCTCTAGAGAAATGCAACGAAGGCTAAATCCTAATATGAAAGAAGTAGTGAAAAATGAAGTCATTAAGATTCTAGATAATGAAATCATTTATCCTATTTCTGACAGCAAATGGGTAATCCCTACTGACACGATGAAAAGATTGATGTCTTCTCCCAAGTGTAGGAGTGTTGAAGTAATAAATAACCCGGCAAGACCGGGGTCGAACCACAGGGAGGTTAATTGTACAAATTATAAACGACAATAGTACAACAACAATAATAACAACAACAACAACAATAATAATAATAATAATAACAATAATAACAACAATGACAATAACAATAATAACAACAACAACAACAACAACAATAACAATAATAATAATAATAATAATAATAGTAGTAGTAGTAGTAGTAGTAGTAGTAGTAGTAGTAGTAATAATAATGATAATAATAATAATAATAAAGAAAGAGAAGAAGAAGAA